>NW_027016867.1:12500-60682 GCF_036934945.1 Oncorhynchus masou masou
CACACACACACACATATGTTGATTTATACACATACTAGGAGCAGAGGCCCTCCACACAAAACAACACACACACACATTAATTTATTCACATACTTGGAGCAGAGACCCACACACAAAACAGCACACACACACACACACACACACATATTGATTTATCCACATACTAGGAGCAGATGCCCTCCACACAAAACCACACACACACACACATTGATTTATACACATATTAGGATAAGAGGCCCCCCACACAAGACAACACACACACACACACACACACTCATTGATTCATAAACATACTAAGAGTAGAGGCCCTACACACAAAACAACACACACACACACATTGATTTATACACATACTAGGAGAAGAGGCCCTCCACACAAAACAACACACACACACACACATTGAAATATACACATATTAGAGGCAGAGACCCTCCACACAAAACAACACACACACAGACACACATTGATTTATTCACATAATAGGAGCAGAGGCCCCCAAACACACACACACACACACGCACACACACACACATTGATTTATACACATACTAGGAGCAGAGGCCCCCCTCACAAAAATATCACACACACACACACACACATTGAAATATACACATATTAGAGGCAGAGGCCCTCCACACAAAACAACACACACACACACATTGATTTATACACATACTAGGAGAAGAGGCCCCCCACATAAAACCGCACACACACACACACATTGATTTATACACATACTAGGAGCAGAGGCCCTCCACACAAAACAACACACACACAGACACATTGTTTTATACACATACTAGGAGCATAGGCCCTCCACACAAAACAACACACACACACACACACGTTGATTTATACACATACTAGGAGCAGAGGCCCTCCACACAAAACAACACACACACACACATTGATTTATACACATACTGGAAGCAGGGACCCTCCACACAAAACAACACACACACACATTGATTTATACACATACTAGGAGCAGAGGCCCACAATACAAAACAACACACACAAACACTCATTGATTTATACACATACTAGGAGCAGAGGCCCACAATACAAAACAACACACACAAACACACATTGATTTATACACATACTCGGAGCAGAGGCCCTCCACACAAAACAACACACACACAGACACACATTGATTTATTCACATAATAGGAGCAGAGGCCCCCAAACACAGACACACAAACACACACACACACACACACACGCACACACACACACGTTGATTTATCCACATACTAGGAGCAGATGCCCTCCACACAAAACCACACAAACACATTGATTTATACACATATTAGGATAAGAGGCCCCCCACACAAGACAACACACATACACACACACACATATTGATTTATACACATCCTCGGAGCAGACACCTTCCACACAAAACAACACACACACACACACACACTCATTGATTCATACACATACTAGGAGAAGAGGCCCTCCACACAAAACAACACACACACACATTGAAATATACACATATTAGAGGCAGAGACCCTCCACACAAAACAACACACACACAGACACACATTGATTTATTCACATAATAGGAGCAGAGGCCCCCCAAACACACACACACGCACACACGCACACACACACACATTGATTTATACACATACTAGGAGCAGAGGCCCCCCTCACAAAAATATCACACACACACACACACACATTGAAATATACACATATTAGAGGCAGAGGCCCTCCACACAAAACAACACACACACACATTGATTTATACACATACTAGGAGAAGAGGCCCCCCACATAAAACCGCACACACACACACACACATTGATTTATACACATACTAGGAGCAGAGGCCCTCCACACAAAACAACACACACACACACACACATTGTTTTATACACATACTAGGAGCATAGGCCCTCCACACAAAACAACACACACACACATTGATTTATACACATACTAGGAGCAGAGGCCCTCCACACAAAACAACACACACACACATTGATTTATACACATACTGGAAGCAGGGACCCTCCACACAAAACAACACACACACACATTGATTTATACACATACTAGGAGCGTATGCCCTCCACACAAAACAACACACACACACATTGATTTATACACATACTAGGTGTCAGGACCCGGTTTCGAACCTGGGTCTCCGGAGTGAGAAACAGTCACTTAACCAACTGAGCCACGAATAGACAGCAGAACCCAGAAGATGAGGCAGACACAGCAGTACTTAAGACGGTGTATTTAATAAAGAAAAAATCCTAAAATACAAAAAATGGCAAATCCAAAAGGTGGTAGGTAAAACACAAAAAGAACTCAAAAGAAACTCACCAAAAAATAAACAAAAACAAAAAACAGAATACCACAAGAACGTCACCCGGAATCGACAAGAGCACACAGAACACTAGGGCAGGGTGCTAACATACAAACACAGAGCACAGAACTGAGGGAAACAAAGGGTTTAAATACAATCAGGGGAAACGAGACACAGGTGCAAATAATAATGGGGATCAAGGGAAAAACATAGGGACAAAAAGCACAATGGGGGCATCTACTGACCAAAACCCGGAACAACCCTGGCCAAATCCTGACACTAGGAGCAGAGGCCCACAATACAAAACAACACACACAAACACACATTGATTTATACACATACTAGGAGCAGAGGCCCTCCACACAAAAAACACACACACACACACACACACACACACACATTAATTTACACACATACTGGGAGCAGAGACCCTCCACGCAAAACAACACACACACACACACATTGATTTATACACATACGAGAGGCAGAGACCCTCCACACAAAACAACACACACACACACATTGATTTATACACATATTAGAGGCAGAGGCCATCCAAACACACACACACACACACATTGATTTATACACATTCTTGGAGCAGAGGCCCTCCACAAAAAACAACACACACACACATCAATTTATACACATTCAAGTAAGAGAGTCCCCACACACAAAACAGCATACACACACACACACACACACACACACACACACACACACACACACACACACACACACACACACACACACACACACACACACACACACACACACACACACACACACACACACACACACACACACACACACACAAACATATTGATTTATCCACATACTAGGAGCGGAGATGCCCTCCACACAAAAACACACACACACACATTGATTTATTCGCATACTTGGAGCAGAGACCCCCTACACAAAACAGCACACACACACACACACACACACACACACACACACACACACACACACACACACACACACACACACACACACACACACACACACACACACACACACACACACATTGATTTATACACATACTAGGAGCAGAGGCCCTCCACACAAAACACACACACACACACACATTGATTTATACACATACTAGGAGCAGAGGCCCCCTACACAAAACAGCACACACACACACACACACACACACACACACACACACACACACACACACACACACACACACACACACACACACACACACACACACACACACACACACACACACATTGATTTATCCACATACTAGGAGCAGATGCCCTCCACACAAAACCACACACACACACACACATTGATTTATACACATACTAGGAGCAGAGGCCCCCACACACACACACACACACACACACACACACACACACACACACACACACACACACACACACACACACACACACACACACATATTGATTTATCCACATACTAGGAGCAGATGCCCTCCACACAAAAAACACACACACACACACATTGATTTATACACATATTAGGATAAGAGGCCCCCCACACAAGACAACACACATACACACACACACACATTGATTTATACACATCCTCGGAGCAGACACCTTCCACACAAAACAACACACACACACACACTCATTGATTCATACACATACTAAGAGTAGAGGCCCTACACACAAAACAACACACACACACACACATTGATTTATACACATACTAGGAGAAGAGGCCCTCCACACAAAACAACACACACACACACACACACATTGAAATATACACATATTAGAGGCAGAGACCCTCCACACAAAACAACACACACACAGACACACATTGATTTATTCACATAATAGGAGCAGAGGCCCCCCAAACACACACACACACACACACACACACACACATTGATTTATACACATACTAAGAGCAGAGGCCCCCCTCACAAAAATATCACACACACACACACACACATTGAAATATACACATATTAGAGGCAGAGGCCCTCCACACAAAACAACACACACACACACACATTGATTTATACACATACTAGGAGAAGAGGCCCACCACATAAAACCGCACACACACACACACACACATTGATTTATACACATACTAGGAGCAGAGGCCCTCCACACAAAACAACACACACACACACACACACATTGTTTTATACACATACTAGGAGCATAGGCCCTCCACACAAAACAACACACACACACACACATTGATTTATACACATACTAGGAGCAGAGGACCTCCACACAAAACAACACACACACACATTGATTTATACACATACTGGAAGCAGGGACCCTCCACACAAAACAACACACACACACATTGATTTATACACATACTAGGAGCGTAGGCCCTCCACACAAAACAACACACACACACATTGATTTATACACATACTAGGAGCAGAGGCCCTCACACACACACACACACACACACACACACACACACACACACACACACACATTAATTTACACACATACTGGGAGCAGAGACCCTCCACACAAAAACAACACACACACACATTGATTTACTCTGAGGCAGAGACCCTCCACACAAAACAACACACACACACACATTGATTTATACACATATTAGAGGCAGAGGCCCTCCAAACACACACACACACACACATTGATTTATACACATTCTTGGAGCAGAGGCCCTCCACAAAAAAAACACACACACACATCAATTTATACACATTCAAGGAAGAGAGTCCCCACACACAAAACAGCACACACACACACACACACACACACACACACACACACACACACACACACACACACACACACACACACACACACACACACACACACTCACACACACACACACACACACACACACACACACACACACACACACACACACACACACACACACACACACACACACACACACATATTGATTCATCCACATACTAGGAGCGCAGAGGCCCTCCACACAAAACAACACACACACACACACATTGATTTATACACATATTAGGAGCAGAGTTCCTCCACACAAAACAACACACACAGAGACACACATTGATTTATTCACATAATAGGAGCAGAGGCCCCAAACACACACACACAAACACACACACACACACACACACACACACACACACACACACACACACACACACACACACACACACACACACATTGATTTATACACATACAAGGAGCATAGGCCCTCCACACAAAACAACACACACACACACATTGATTTATACACATATTAGGAGCAGAGGCCCTCCACACAAAGCAACACACACACAGACACACATTGATTTATTCACATAATAGGAGCAGAGGCCCCCAAACACACACACACACAAACACACACACACACACACGTTGATTTATACACATACTAGGAGAAGAGGCCCCCCACACAAAACAGCACACACACACACACGCACGCACGCAGCACACACACACACACACACACACACACACACACACACACACACACACACACACACACACACACACACACACACACACACACACACATTGATTTATACACATACTAGAAGCAGAGACCCGCCGCACAAAACAGCACACACACACACACATTGATTTATACACATACTAGAAGCAGAGGCCCTCCACACAAAACAACACACACCCACACATTGATTTATACACATATTAGGAGCAGAAGTCCTCCACACAAAACAACACACACACACACACATTGATTTATTCACATAATAGGAGCAGAGGCCCTCCAAAACACACACACACACACAGACACACACACACACACACACACACACACACGGAGAGAGAGAGAGGCCTGGGCAATGTGCTGACATCAGTAAGCTCTTCCCTACATGTCCATTATTTGCTGAGGAGTAAAGTGAATGGGATGCCGTAGCCTCTGTTAGATATTTAGCATTGTACAGCCAGTCTCTCGCAACGCTGTTTTTTTCTGTCTCTGTCTGTTTGCTTTAGCAGCACAATGAAATACATAGAGAGTTAGAATAGGCTTCAGCATGCTACCATAGTACAGCCCTTTCTGCTCTCCCATTGCACCAGACAGAGCCTGCCTGCCCTGCCTACGTATGGACGGGCAATACTGTAACGTACTAGAAGCTATTTCAAGACAGTCTGTCATCGCTTATAGCACATCAGTGAATTTACTTAGAAGGACAGACAAGTGTACATACACAAGCATGTAGACAAGAACAAAACATATCTAGGAATAATCTTGCCGGGCTGAACAACTAGTGCTTTTTGAGGTCGATTTGGTTTTGGTTCCATAATTTTTTTAAATGCACGTTTTAATTTTTAACATTAAAATGCACGATACATTATGTGGGATGAATGCTGCTAACAACACTGAATAAAACAATTAATACTATCACTTATTTAACAGAAGTTATTCACTTTTCACATTTCCTTACCTTAATAAAATATTTGCATTATTTGATGTCTTTATAAGTCATCATCTCATCTCTGCCTACAACTGAAATGGTGAAGGCCTATCATTAGGTACATACTTAACTATACTGTAAACTATTTTACATCACAAACCAGTACAAGGCTTATGTAAACAGTAAGCAACATAATTGACAACGCTCTTCCGAATGTCATCTAAAGTATGTAACATTGCTGCAGAGGATGACAGTTCTGTATCCGTGGCTCGAAAGGTTCTTCTTTTACATCACTTTCTCCTTTTTATACGACCCCCACAGCTGACATTTTACTTCATCATGGTCCGTTCACATGGTCCGTTCATGCTGCCAATCAGCAATAACCAGCCAATACCACAACAGTGCCAGTCTTTGCCAATGCATAGATCTGACTCTGGCATCAGCGTGACGCAACAGGAACCGGGATTGGTTGGACCAGGCAGTGTTTTTCAACTCCTCAGTTGTCCAGTGTTGGTGATGGCGTTGTCCACTGGAGCCACTTCTTGTTGTTTTTAGCTGATAGGAGTGTGACCTGGTGTGGTCATCTGCTGCAATAGCCCATCCTTGACAAGGACCAACAAGTTGTGTTTTCCGAGATGCCTTTCTGCCAACCATTGTTGTACTGCTCTTTTATTTGCCCATTTGTGGCCCACGTCTTAGCTTGCACAATTCTTTCCTCTCTCATCAGCGATCTGTTATCGCACAGAGGACTGAGGACTGAATGTTTTTTGTTCGTCACACCATTCTCTGTAAACCTTAGACAATGTCGTGCGTGAAAAGCCCAGAAAGCCAGGCGTTTCTGAGATACTGGCCCCTGCGCACCTGGCACATAAGTTCATACCACGCTCAAATTCACTTACGTCACTCGTTTTGCCCATTCCAACATTCAATCGAACAGTAACTGAATGCCTCGATGCCTGTTTGCCTGCTTTATATAGCAAGCTAAGGCCAGGTGACAGTCTGTAGGAGCTAATCATTTTCATGAACTGGGTGGTGTACCTAATAAACTAGCCACTGAGTGCATATAAGACAATATATGGTGGGTATGATGCAAATATACTTGTTTAATATTGTAATTGTGTTGGTAACCGGTTTATAATATCAATAAGGTATCGATAAGGGCTTTATCCATGCATGACGTAAATCAAAGCCATGTGCCTAAGTACAGCTCTTAGCCATGGCCAATATATAACACCCCCTTTGGGTCTTATTACTTCATTATATCCTATGTCTATATTGGTGTCTGTGTGTCTCTGTATGTCTGTGCTCCTGTGGTGGTGTCTCTCTGTGAGCAAATGTGTGTGTGTGTGTGCGTATGTGTATGTCCATACAAAATTAACCCATGCTACGTGTACACGGGCCAATGTAAAGACGTGCATTCATTATTTGTCTGTCTGTGTGTGTGTGTGTGTGTGTGTGTGTGTGTGTGTGTGTGTGTGTGTGTGTGTGTGTGTGTGTGTGTGTGTGTGTGTGTGTGTGTGTGTGTGTGTGTGTGTGTGTGTGTGTGTGTGTGTGTGTGTGTGTGTGTGTGTGTGTGTGTGTGTGTGTGTGTGTTCGTGCGTGCGTGTGCGCGCGCGCGTGTGTGTGTGTGTGTGTGTGTGTGTGTGTGTGTGTGTGTGTGTGTGTGTGTGTGTGTGTGTGTGTGTGTGTGTGTGCGTGCGTGTGTGTGTGTTCGTGCGTGCGTGCGCGCGTGTGTGTGTATGTGTTGCGTGTGTGTGTGTATCAGGAAGGCTCAGGCCCAGTAACAATGGATCCCAAAGCAAAGTGCTGACAGTGAAGTAGGTGTGGCCGACCCCCTCGCCCCGAAGGTGTGTATATATACCCACACACACACCTCCCTGGCAGAGCGCTTAGTGGAACCCTGCGAAACACACAGCTTACGTTTTAGGTAGGTCTGCTGGCAGATAGCTTCATGTTTATCTAATAGATTTCATTTACTCCTATGTTTGAATTGATCTGATCTGATTGGCCTTGGCACGTAGCTTTATGTTTATCAAATAGTGATGATTGGAGATTCTCCATTGAGCATGTTTTTTTAAAGACGTAAGGCTTGATCTGGGTCCCGGAAATCGGCCCATAGATTTCTATTTGTCTGTGTGATAGAGCTTCGCAGGGCTTTTAGAACAGGGGACTATAAAATAATGTTTCCCAAATGATGGGTCTGGAACCAGTGGTGACTGGGAGTTGTTCGACTGTTTAGTAGCAGGATACGTTTTTGTTTTATCTTGTTTGGAGGATCAGAATACTATTATTTGAAAGGCTTCAGTTTAGGTGGAATGGTATAGAATAATCTGAGAACTATTGAGGCTATGATGACCGGGAGCTTCAGTGCAGTGGTATGAGTTGGTCATCATGCATAGATCACTCTGTTTGTTTAAAAGAGCTTACCAGGGCTTTGGTAGAGCAGCAGATTAACAGGGAGAGCCTGATGCAGAGAGCTGGTCAGGCGTCCTGCACACGTCTGTCTGGGGCTTTACCTAAAGGTTCATTGAACTGTGTTATTCTGTAGCTACTGGTCAGGGGACCAAAGGCTATGGGCCATTCACTGGGAGCTTCAAGGCAGGGTGGGATTTCTTGGTGTAGGCATAAAAAATGTTTTGGTCAAGAATGAACTTAATTATTTATATGTTCAGTTAATATCTCCCTATGTATCCCTCTCTCCGATCTCTCTCCATTTCAGCACTGAGACAGAAGGACATAATGGCTCTGACCAACCCAATGAACCCTGTGAACCCCATGCCCATGGGCCCATGGAAGATCACAGTGTACGACCAGGAGTACTTCCAGGGAAAGCGTATGGAGTTCACTGCCTGCTGCCAGAACATCATGGAGTGTGGCATGGAGAACATCCGCTCCCTGAAGGTCGAGTGTGGAGCGTAAGTAGTCCCAAAACTTTTCCCAAAACATGGAAGACTTAGGGGAGGTTTTCCAGCAGGCTAACATGAGCCAATGTCAGCCATTATTGCACTGGCCACTGACTAATCTTTCTCTCGCTCCTTAGTCATCTCTTCTGTAATTGATCTCTTTCTTTCTCTCTCCCTACCTTCCTTTCTTTCTCCCGACATTGCCCTCTCTGTCATTACATCTCTCTCCATCACTATTTCCCTCTTTCCATCTCCCTTTCTCTCCCTCCATCATTCCTTCCCTGCGTCCCCCCTCTTGCCTCCCTCTAGCTGGGTTGGGTATGAGCACTCCAGTTTCATTGGCCAGCAGTTTGTCCTGGAGAAGGGAGACTACCCCCGTTTCGAGGCCTACAGCGGCAGCAACTCCTACCGCATCGAGAGGATGATCTCCTTCAGACCCATCTGCTCCGCTGTGAGCCCTTAAATGCATCCAATATGGCACCCTATTCCCTATATACTGCACTACTTTTGACCAGGGCCCTTAGGGCTCTGGTGAAAAGTAGTAGCCTATATAGGGAACCTTACAGCATACAATGCTATCCCATCCCACATTATCATGGATCGTCACATTATTATCATTATCAACATTATCTGCAATGCATCAAATCACATTGCATTACCTTTACTATAACAACTCAAGACAACATAACATTCTATGACATTATCATGCAAAGGTTACCAGATTACTTACATTGCATAATATTGTATAACCTAATGATACATTCAATTATCGATAACAATACATGAAATACTATAATAATGTAAACTGCTTAACATGTCTCTCTCTTCATCTCTTCTCTCTCTCTCCCTCCATCTTTCTCTCTCTCTCTCTCTCTCTCTCTCTCTCTCAGAGCCACAAGGAGTCCCGTATGACCATCTATGAAAAGGAGAACATGATTGGTCGCCAGTTTGAGATGTGTGATGACTACCCCTCCCTGCAGGCCATGGGCTGGTTCAACAACGAGGTTGGATCCATGCACATCCAGAGCGGAGCGTAAGGAGTAATGCCATGACAGGGACACTGCCACTTCACGCTAAATATACTACCACTGCTATTTCTGCTATTACTACAAGTGCACAATAGCAGCTGAACCATCTACTCACTCAGCTTTAACTACAACTGAAATACTACTACTACTCTACTACTACTTGTACTACTACTACTAGTGTAAGTCGCTCTGGATAAGAGCGTCTGCTAAATGACTTAAATGTAAATGTAATGTAGTACACTACTGACACAGACTAATCTCTACTGCTAATAATGACTGTTTACTACTACTACTACTACTACTACTACTACTACTACTACACTACTGACACAGACCAATCTCTACTGATAATAATGACTGTTACTACTACTACTGCTACTACTACTACTACTACTACTACTAATACTACACTACTGACACAGACCAATCTCTACTGCTAATAATGACTGTTACTTCTACTACTACTACTACTACTACTACTACTACTACTACTACTACTACTACTACTAATACTACACTACTGACACAGACCAATCTCTACTGCTAATAATGACTGTTACTTCTACTACTACTACTACTACTACTACTACTACTACTACTACTAATACTACTACTACTACTACTACACTACTGACACAGACCAATCTCTACTGATAATAATGACTGTTACTTCTACTACTACTACTACTACTACTACTACTACTACTACTACTGACACAGACCAATCTCTACTGCTAATAATGACTGTTACTTCTACTACTACTACTACTACTACTACTACTACTACTACTACTACTACTACTACTACTACTAATACAACAATAATACCAATACCACTACTACTAATACAACACTAATACCAATACTACCACTACTACTACTACTACTACCACCACTTCTGCACTACTACTAATACAACACTAATACCAATACCACTACTACTACTAATACAACACTAATACCAATACTACCACTACCACTACTACTACACTAATACCGATATTACTACCACTACAACTACTACTACTACTACTACTACTGCTGCTACTACTACTACTACTACTACTGCTACTACTACTACTACTACTACAACACTAATACCAATACCACTACTACTACTACTACTACTACCACCACCACTTCTGCACTACTACTAATACAACACTAATACCAATACCACTACTACTACTACTACTACTAATACAACACTAATACCAATACTAACTACTAACACTAATACCAATTACTACCACTACTACTACTACTACTACTACTACTACTACTACTACTGCTACTACTACTACTACTACTACTGCTACTACTACTACTACTACTACAACACTAATACCAATACCACTACTACTTCTACTGCACTACTACACTAATATCGATATTACTACCACTACTACTACTACTACTACTACTACTACTACTACAACACTAATACCAATACCACTACTACTACTACTACTACTACTACTACTACAACACTAATACCAATACCACTACTACTTCTACTGCACTACTACAGCTGGCCAACCTTTATCATGTCAAACCTGAAGCTGCCATTCCAATAATACACTACACTGTAATCATTTTCACACGTTTATTACCTGCAATACTCTTGTTCTATTGCCTAAGTTGATTCTCATCCTCATTCCCATGGCACACTCTGACTCACCTCACAGTAACAGTGTATCTGATAGACCTGTTCACTTCTCTCCCTCTAGCTTCGTGTGCTACCAGTTCCCCGGCTACCGTGGCCACCAGTACATCATGGAGTGTGACTGCCATGGAGGAGAGTACAAGTGTTACCGTGAGTTTGGCTCCCACGCCCAGACCCCTCAGATCCAGTCCATCAGGAGGATTCAGCACTGAGCAGGAAACTACCTTCTTCATCCCTCCTCCTCTTCTTCAACTTCCTACTCCTCCTCCCTCTCTTCTCTCCCCTCTCCTACTACTCCGCCTCCTCTCCCTCGCCCATCCCGGTTCCGCTGGTCCAGCGAGTCCAGGCAGGATTGCGAGCCGGGCCTCAGGTGCTTACCGGCGACGTCAAATGTTCACGGTGCTTATTTTTTTAAACCATCATGAAAAACAAAGGAAGAACGAATTGAAAGACAGGGAATGACAGAGATGAGAGAAAGAGTCATGAATCCTCAACACCTCCCAGAGGCTGGACGCCAAACTTTTTGCTCCTCTTCGTCCACGACATCATCATTATCATCAGCTTCTTCTTCATCATCATCATCACCACCACTATTGCCTGTCACTGTAGTTGTGATGGTAAACATTGCATGAGACTGATGAATAAAGAGAACAAGCAAAAGAAAGAGAGAATAACAAGACAATGACTGGCTTGTAGTTGTGTAACTGTGTTTGTTTGTCCCGCACTTCCCACCCACACACACAGCGATATGGGGGAAAGAGGGTAGATACAGAAGAGGCTTGACATGGGGATATAGTACCCTGATAAACAGAGTTTATAGACCATACGGCCAAGCATTAATTCACCTGCTTTAGGGTAACTGGGGGGGGTAACTGCGCAGGTGCAAGTGAGAAAGGACTCACTTGCCGGGTAGGGAACCCTGTTCTCTTGGGCTGGGGAACCATTGCATCGAGGACACCGTGTGGAGTGGCGGAGAGCCAAACTCTGCTGTTTCGGTATGCAGTTATAGCTGAGAGTATTGCTGTTTGGACAGTGCCCGAAGAAATGTGTGTGCATTTACGTATGGACAGAGTATTGAGCACTTACTGTAGGGCTGGAGAGTACCGCTATATGTAACATAGCTTGGCTTATGCTGAAGATGTGTGAGTGCAGGATTCGGGCAGTAGAAGCTGCTGAGGGGAGGGTTGGTCATAATAATGGCTGGAATGGCATCATGTATTTGATACCATTCCACTAATTCAGCTCCAGCCATTATCAATTTGGGTGCCACCAACCTCCTGTGGATTGGGCAGGTTACTTTCTAAATGTAATTCGTGACAATTATTATTTACCTGTCCAAAATTGTAATCAGTAACGTTACATTTGAATTAGCCAAACTCAGTAATGTCATCTCATTACTTTCAGATTACTCTCCCCTTAAGCGGCATTAGAAGACAAAAATGAATATTACCAATTGAATGACATCTATTTCAATATAAATCAGAGTTTATATGGCCATAAATTGATGTTGTATTTTACTTCAAGGGTTATGTAGGCTTCTAACCCTTTGCTTTCTACTTCAATACAGATAATACAATGATTAGGCTATATATTTACATTAAAAACCAATGTCTTTCAGATTTCCAGTCATTCCAAATAATGAAATACCCCTTGGTCTTCATGATTTGGTGTCAAAAACCCTCCCTCTATCATGACACAAGGCGAGACCCCAATGCAGACACAGGAGGCAGATGGTTGGAGTTTAATAAGATGTTGAAAAAATCCAAAGGAATAATCAAGAAAATGCTCGTGGACAGGCAAAAGGCCATAACCAGATCAGAGTCCCGGAGGTACAGAGTGGCAGGCAGGTTCAAGGTCAGAGCAGGCAGAAGGACTAAATAGGACTAAAAAAGGAGAAAAGGCAAAGCAGGCAAACAGGAAAAGCTCTTGTAGGCTTGGACATACAAACTGGAACAGAGAGACAGGAAATACAGGGATAAATACACTGGGGAAAACAAGCGACACCTGGAGGGGGTGGAGACAATAACGAGGACAGGTGAAACAGATCAGAGTGTGACACTCTGCTTTAACCCTCTCTCTGGCCCTGGGAGACACACAGACTTTGAGGCCTTTTACTGCTGAGATAGGCGACCATACCCCGCTTCAACTTGACCCCATTGTCCAGATTGGCCACTTTTCGGCGACTTCTCACGAGGAACCCCGATCTCATTCAGCAATACCTCTTCCGTCTCTTTGTCCTGGAAGTGACTGGGATGAGGACCCTCTTGTCCGACTCATTAAAGAGAAATTCATCATCCAGTTCAAGGTGAGTAATCGCTGTTCTGATTTCCAGAAGCTCTTTTCGGTCATAAGAGACGGTAGCAGAAACATTATGTACAAAAAAAAGTTACAAATCAAATCAAAATCAAATCAAATCAAATTGTATTTGTCACATACACATGGTTAGCAGATGTTAATGCGAGTGTAGCGAAATGCTTGTGCTTCTAGTTCCGACAATGCAGTAATAACCAACAAGTAATCTAACTAACAATTCCAAAACTACTGTCTTATACACAAGTGTAAGGGGATAAAGAATATGTACATAAAGATATATGAATGAGTGATGGTACAGAGCAGCATAGGCAAGATACAGTATATGGTATCGAGTACAGTATATACATATGAGATGAGTATGTAAACAAGTGGCATAGTTAAAGTGGCTAGTGATACATGTATTACATAAAGATGCAGTGGATGATATAGAGTACAGTATATACGTATACATATGAGATGAATAATGTAGGGTATGTAAACATTATATTCGGTAGCATTGTTTAAAGTGGCTAGTGATATATTTTACATCATTTCCCATCAATTCCCATTATTAAAGTGGCTGGAGTTGAGTCAGTGTGTTGGCAGCAGCCACTCAATGTTAGTGGTTGCTGTTTAACAGTCTGATGGCCTTGAGATAGAAGCTGTTTTTCAGTCTCTTGGTCCCAGCTTTGATGCACCTGTACTGACCTCGCCTTCTGGGTGATACCGGGGTGAACAGGCAGTGGCTCGGGTGGTTGTTGTCCTTGATGATCTTTATGGCCTTCCTGTAACATCGGGTGGTGTAGGTGTCCTGGAGGGCAGGTAGTTTGCCCCCGGTGATGCGTTGTGCAGACCTCACTACCCTCTGGAGAGCCTTACGGTTGAGGGCGGAGCAGTTGCCGTACCAGGCGGTGATACAGCCCGCCAGGATGCTCTCGATTGTGCATCTGTAGAAGTTTGTGAGTGCTTTTGGTGACAAGCTGAATTTCTTCAGCCTCCTGAGGTTGAAGAGGCGCTGCTGCGCCTTCTTCACGATGCTGTCTGTGTGATTGGACCAATTCAGTTTGTCTGTGATGTGTATGCCGAGGAACTTAAAACTTGCTACTCTCTCCACTACTGTTCCATCGATGTGGATAGGGGGGTGTTCCCTCTGCTGTTTCCTGAAGTCCACAATCATCTCCTTAGTTTTGTTGACGTTGAGTGTGAGGTTATTTTCCTGACACCACACTCCGAGGGCCCTCACCTCCTCCCTGTAGGCCGTCTCGTCGTTGTTGGTAATCAAGCCTACCACTGTTGTGTCGTCCGCAAACTTGATGATTGAGTTGGAGGCGTGCGTGGCCACACAGTCGTGGGTGAACAGGGAGAACAGGAGAGGGCTCAGAACGCACCCTTGTGGGGCCCCAGTGTTGAGGATCAGCGGGGAGGAGATGTTGTTACCTACCCTCACCACCTGGGGGCGGTCCGTCAGGAAGTCCAGTACCCAGTTGCACAAGGCGGGGTCGAGACCCAGGGTCTCGAGCTTGATGACGAGCTTGGAGGGTACTATGGTGTTGAATGCCAAGCTGTAGTCGATGAACAGCATTTTCACATAGGTATTCCTCTTGTCCAGATGGGTTAGGGCAGTGTGCAGTGTGGTTGAGATTGCATCGTCTGTGGACCTATTTGGGCGGTAAGCAAATTGGAGTGGGTTTAGGGTGTCAGGTAGGGTGGAGGTGATATGGTCCTTGACTAGTCTCTCAAAGCACTTCATGATGACGGAAGTGAGTGCTACGGGGCGGTAGTCGTTTAGCTCAGTTACCTTAGCTTTCTTGGGAACAGGAACAATGGTGGCCCTCTTGAAGCATGTGGGAACAGCAGACTGGTATAGGGATTGATTGAATATGTCCGTAAACACACCAGCCAGCTGGTCTGCGCATGCTCTGAGGGCGCGGCTGGGGATGCCGTCTGGGCCTGCAGCCTTGCGAGGGTTAACACGTTTAAATGTTTTACTCACCTCGGCTGCAGTGAAGGAGAGACCGCATGTTTCCGTTGCAGGCCGTGTCAGTGGCACTGTTGTCCTCAAAGCGGGCAAAAAAGTTATTTAGTCTGCCTGGGAGCAAGACATCCTGGTCCGTGACTGGGCTGGATTTCTTCCTGTAGTCCATGATTGACTGTAGACCCTGCCACATGCCTCTTGTGTCTGAGCCGTTGAATTGAGATTTTACTTTGTCTCTGTACTGACGCTTAGCTTGTTTGATAGCCTTACGGAGGGAATAGCTGCACTGTTTGTATTCAGTCATGTTACCAGACACCTTGCCCTGATTAAAAGCAGTGGTCCGCGCTTTCAGTTTCACGCGAATGCTGCCATCAATCCACGGTTTCTGGTTAGGGAATGTTTTAATCGTTGCTATGGGAACGACATCTTCAACGCTCGTTCTAATGAACTCGCACACCGAATCAGCGTATTCGTCAATGTTGTTAACTGACGCAATTCGAAACATGTCCCAGTCCACGTGATGGAAGCAGCCTTGGAGTGTGGAGTCAGCTTGGTCGGACCAGCGTTGGACAGACCTCAGCGTGGGAGCTTCTTGTTTTAGTTTTTGTCTGTAGGCAGGTATCAGCAAAATGGAGTCGTGGTCAGCTTTTCCGAAAGGGGGGCGGGGCAGGGCCTTATATGCGTCGCGGAAGTTAGAGTAACAGTGATCCAAGGTTTTTTTTTGATCGGGGTCCCCAGTTCACATCAAGGGTCTGGAAGGCGTTCATGGAGCGTCTGGGGATCTCGGTTAGTCTTACCTCAGGTTTTCACCCCGAGAGTAATGGGCAGGTGGAGAGAGTTAACCAGGATGTGGGTAGGTTTCTGCGGTCTTATTGCCAGGATCGGCCGGGGGAGTGGGCGAAGTTCGTGCCCTGGGCAGAGATGGCCCAGAAGTCGCTACGTCACTCCTCCACTAACCTTACTCCCTTTCAATGTGTATTAGGGTATCAGCCGGTTCTGGCTCCTTGGCATCAGAGCCAGACCGAGGCCCCTGCGGTGGACAATTGGTTTCGGCACGCTGAGGAAACCTGGGAGGCAGCCCACGTCCACCTTCAGCGTGCCATAAGGCGCCAGAAAATTGGCGCAGACCGTCGCCGCAGTGAGACCCCAGTGTTCGCACCAGGGGACAGGGTCTGGCTCTCGACCCGAAACCTGCCCCTTCGCCTGCTCTGCCGGAAGCTGGGTCCGCGGTTTGTGGGGCCGTTTAAAGTCCTGAGGAGAGTAAACGAGGTATGTTATAGGTTACAACTACCCACTCATTACCGTATTAACCCCTCGTTCCATGTGTCTCTCCTCAGGCCTCTGGCCCGCTCCAGGAGGCTGAAGTGCGTGATGTTCCTCCGCCTCCTCTAGACATCGAGGGGGTTCCGGCGTACTCTGTTCGATCCATTTTGGATTCGAGACGTCGGTCGAGGGGCCTTCAGTACCTCGTGGACTGGGAGGGGTACGGGCCGGAGGAGAGATGCTGGGTTCCGGTGGAGGACGTGTTAGACTTCTGCCGAAGTCGTTGCCTCTCCTTGTTCGGGCGGTGCTCGGCGTTCGACGTCACCGGTCTTCTAGCCATCATTGATCCTTTTTTCATTTTCCATTGGTTTTGTCTTGTCTTCCCACACACCTGTTTTTAATCCCATTCATTACCTGTTGTGTATTTAACCCTCTGTTTCCCCTCATGTCTTTGTCAGAGATTGTTTTATTGTCAGTATAGTGTGATTGTTGCATAGGTGCGGGTCGGGTCCTCGTACCCATGTTTGGTTTGTTTGTACATTTATTGTTATGGAGCATACTCGTGGAACTTTATCAAAAGACTCCATTTTACACTCAGTTTGACTCTCCTGCGCCTGACTTCCCTGCCACCTATTACACCTATGCATGACAAGAACAGAATAGCATGTTTTGAGTTGTAGTTATCTGTGCAATACCAATGATATGAACTTGTTCCTATAACAGAAGTCACAGGCCCTGCCCTACCACAGTCAACACACATTATTTTACAGTAAGAATATAATGGAATATCCCAAATGGCTATTGCTGATTGTCACCAGTAGCCTACTCACATGAGGAATGCACGGAGCCATGGTTATTCTAGGAAAACATTACATTTTGAAACAGAGACCATTCACACAATTTGTACAGTGGTTTGGCAAAAATGGGTTCATTCGAAATCTTGGAATCAGCACTTCTTCTGGATCCATGGACTTCCGATGGACATGGTCTCTGATCGCGGTCTTCAGTTCTCGTCCTGGTTCTGGAAGGAGTTCTGCGCCCTCATTGGGTCTATTCGGCCTGCCTGTCCTCTGGTTTTCACCCCCAGTCCAATGGCCAGTCTAAGCAAACTAATCAGGACATGGAGATGGCTCTTCGTTGCCTAATCTCCGCCAACCCCACCACCTGGAGCCAGCAACTCCTATGGGTGGAATACACATGCAGACCCTTCCCTGTTCGGCCACTGGTCTCTGGCCTTTTGAGTGTTACATGGGATTTCGGCCGCCGCTCTTCCTTGAGGAAGAGGTCAGCATTACCTTCGGCCCAGATGTTCATCGGCTGCTGTCGCCGTACCTGGATGATCAAACCTCTGTCTCCAAGCCCTTTGTCTCCTGTTTCTACACCTCCCGGTTCTGACCATTCTGCTTGCCCTGAACCTGAGCCTGCCTGCCGTTCTGTCCCTGTTTGATGCTGTCTTGGATTACTGACCTCAGCCTGCCCTGAACCTGAGCCTGCCTGCCGTTCTGTCCCTGTTTGACGCTGTCTTGGATTACTGACCTCAGCCTGCCCTGACCCTGAGCCTGCCTGCCGTTCTGTCCCTGTTTGATGATGTCTTGGATTACTGACCTCAGCCTGCCCTGACCCTGAGCCTTCCTGCCGTTCTGTCCCTGTTTGACGCTGTCTTGGATTACTGACCTCAGCCTGCCCTGACCCTGAGCCTGCCTGCCGTTCTGTCCCTGTTTGACGCTGTCTTGGATTACTGACCTCAGCCTGCCCTGACCCTGAGCCTGCCTGGTTTCTGTCCCTGTTTGACGCTGTCTTGGATTACTGACCTCAGCCTGCCCTGACCCTGAGCCTGCCTGCCGTTCTGTCCCTGTTTGACGCTGTCTTGGATTACTGACCTCAGCCTGCCCTGACCCTGAGCCTTCCTGCCGTTCTGTCCCTGTTTGACGCTGTCTTGGATTACTGACCTCAGCCTGCCCTGACCCTGAGCCTTCCTGCCGTTCTGTCCCTGTTTGACGCTGTCTTGGATTACTGACCTCTGCCAGCCCTGACCCTGAGCCTGCCTGCCGTTCTGTCCCTTACTGACGCTGTCTTGGATTACTGAACCCCGGCCTGCCCTGACCCTGAGCCTGCCTGCCGTTCTGTCCCTGTTTGACGCTGTCTTGGATTACTGACCTCAGCCTGCCCTGACCCTGAGCCTTCCTGCCGTTCTGTCCCTGTTTGACGCTGTCTTGGATTACTGACCTCAGCCTGCCCTGACCCTGAGCCTGCCTGCCGTTCTGTCCCTGTTTGACGCTGTCTTGGATTACTGACCTCAGCCTGCCCTGACCCTGACCCTGAGCCTTCCTGCCGTTCTGTCCCTTACTGACGCTGTCTTGGATTACTGACCTCAGCCTGCCCTGACCCTGAGCCTTCCTGCCGTTCTGTCCCTGTTTGACGCTGTCTTGGATTACTGACCTCAGCCTGCCCTGACCCTGAGCCTTCCTGCCGTTCTGTCCCTGTTTGACGCTGTCTTGGATTACTGACCTCAGCCTGCCCTGACCCTGAGCCTGCCTGCCGTTCTGTCCCTTACTGACGCTGTCTTGGATTACTGACCTCAGCCTGCCCTGACCCTGAGCCTGCCTGCCGTTCTGTCCCTGTTTGACGCTGTCTTGGATTACTGACCTCAGCCTGCCCTGACCCTGAGCCTGCCTGCCGTTCTGTCCCTGTTTGACGCTGTCTTGGATTACTGACCTCAGCCTGCCCTGACCCTGAGCCTTCCTGCCGTTCTGTCCCTGTTTGACGCTGTCTTGGATTACTGACATCAGCCTGCCCTGACCCTGAGCCTTCCTGCCGTTCTGTCCCTGTTTGACGCTGTCTTGGATTACTGACCTCAGCCTGCCCTGACCCTGAAACTGCCTGCCGTTCTGTCCCTGTTTGACGCTGTCTTGGATTACTGACCTCAGCCTGCCCTGACCCTGAGCCTTCCTGCCGTTCTGTCCCTGTTTGACGCTGTCTTGGATTACTGACCTCAGCCTGCCCTGACCCTGAGCCTTCCTGCCGTTCTGTCCCTGTTTGACGCTGTCTTGGATTACTGACCTCTGCCAGCCCTGACCCTGAGCCTGCCTGCCGTTCTGTCCCTGTTTGACGCTGTCTTGGATTACTGACCTCAGCCTGCCCTGACCCTGAGCCTGCCTGCCGTTCTCTCCCTGTTTGACGCTGTCTTGGATTACTGACCTCAGCCTGCCCTGACCCTGAGCCTGCCTGCCTGCCGTTCTGTCCCTTACTGACGCTGTCTTGGATTACCGACCTCTGCCTGCCCTGTAGTTTGACTGTCCCCTGTTTTGTGATTAAAGATCTGAGATTTGCACTGTCTGCCTTCCGTGTCTGCATCTGGGTCTCATCCTGAGTCGTGTTAGAAGACCATTTTAAATAGCTTCCACTGTATTACCGTGGGTCTAATTCAAACCCATGTTAATTCATGTGATTGTGAATGGTTATCATTCAAAAAGTATTAGTAGTATGACAAATCTGAATGCAAACGTTTGGTCAGGTTGAACATCTCAAAGTTGCTTTGGCTTTGATAGTTTAAATGGTGTAGGAGGAGAAAAAAGCCCACATTTAAAAAATGCCACCATGTAAGTCTTTTGTCACACCTTGATCTGTTTCACCTGTCTGGTGCTTCTCTCCACCCCCCTCCAGGTGTCGCTCATCTTCCCCATTATCCCCAGTGTATTTATACCTGTGTTCTCTGTTGCCAGTTTGTTTTGTTTCGTAAAGACTACCAGCGGTTTGTCCCATGCGCCTGTCTTTCTCTAGTTCCTGTTTTCTAGTTTTCCTGGTCACACCACCCTGGATTAGTGACCTCTGCCTGCCCTGACTCTGAGTCTGCCTGCCTTTCTGTACCTTTCAGACTCTGCTCTGGATTACTGACCTCTGCCTGCCCTTGACCTGTCATTTGCCTGCACCCCTGTTTTTGTTACTTCGAACTGTCTGCATCTGGGTATTCTCCTGAGCCTTGACATCAATGGCACATCTATTACCATTGCAATGCATTGGTAGCCCATTTAATTATTATTATTGTAGTACAAAACGTATAGATGCTTTCTCAAGAAACCTCCTTTGGGGCAGTCTGCATATTTAGAAGTTGGTTTCATGTTAATAGCTTATGTCGTTTAAGCGCTATAGCGAGCGGAGCCAGTCAAATAATGATAACTAGAAAAGTACATTTCTTGAAGAAAATGTGATGTGCATCCTAGCTTGTGAAGGACTGATGGATAGGACAGCCTGAACATGTGAACGTTGGTTTGGTGTCTCTAGTTTAGGTTCAAGAGTTACTGTTGAATGGTTGTTTTATTCAAATGTATGCAATTGTATAAACTTATAGTTGATCAAAGGTTTGAAAGAATTTGAAGTTAGGATAGGCTGATAATGTGAACATGTGTTTGGTGCATTTTAAAATGTGCAGCTTTGTCACACAACACAAAGCCACAGATGCCTCATGTTTTGAGGTACTGTGCAATATGCATTTTGACTGCAGGAATGTCAGAGTAAGCTGTTGCCAGAGAACTTAATGTTAATTTCTCTACCATAAGCTGTCTCAAATGTTAGAGAAATTGGCGGTACGTCCAAACGGCCTCACAACCACAGACCATATGTAACCACGCCAGCCCAGGACCTCCACATCCGGTTTCTCCACATGCGGGAGTGGAAAAGATTCTGTTGGTGAGTTATTTTATGCAATTGTTTTTAAGAATTGGAGGTTAGACTATGCTGAAAATGTGACAGTTGGTTCAGTGTCTCTAGCTTGACCAATTCAAGAGTTATTTTTTATGCAAATGTTTGCACATTTGCGAAGATAATCTATCCACTTGACAGGTGTGGCATAACAACCCTCGGATGAAACCTCTTTCCTGGATGAAGCAATTGATCGATCACTATCCCCATCTTCACCTACAGAAATGGTTGTGTTCGAGACAATCTAAAGCGAGACCGATTCAAGACCAGGTGTGGCTGAAATAGCCAAATTCACTCATTTGAAGAGGTGTTCACAACATTTCTAGACAAATATCAACTTAATTCTTATCAAAACATCATTAGACATGAATAATGTTATCTGAAATAAAAAATTACCAAAACAGACTTATATTAAGCAAAATTAGACTTAATGTGCATTTTCTGTTAAACAGAATTTTATATATATATATACACACTGCTCAAAAAAATAAAGGGAACACTTAAACAACACAATGTAACTCCAAGTCAATCACACTTCTGTGAAATCAAACTGTCCACTTAGGAAGCAACACTGATTGACAATACATTTCACATACTGTTGTGCAAATGGAATAGACAACAGGTGGAAATTATAGGCAATTAGCAAGACACCCCCAATAAAGGAGTGGTTCTGCAGGTGGTGACCACAGACCACTTCTCAGTTCCTATGCTTCCTGGCTGATGTTTTGGTCCCTTTTGAATGCTAGCGGTGCTTTCACTCTAGTGGTAGCATGAGACAGAGTCTACAACCCACACAAGTGGTGTGGGGGCTGTGCTTTGGCAAAGTGGGTGGGGTTATATCCTTCCTGTTTGGCCCTGTCCGGGGGTGTCATCGGATGGGGCCACAGTGTCTCCTGACCCCTCCTTTCTCAGCCTCCAGTATTTTTGCTGCAGTAGTTTGTGTCGGGGGGCTGGGGTCAGTTTGTTATATCTGGAGTACTTCTCCTGTCCAATTCGGTGTCCTGTGTGAATCTAAGTGTGTTCTCTAATTCTCTCCTTCTCTCTCTCGGAGGACCTGAGCCCTAGGACCATGCCCCAGGACTACCTGACATGATGACTCCTTGCTGTCCACCTGGCCGTGCTGCTGCTCCAGTTTCAACTGTTCTGCCTTATTATTATTCGACCATGCTGGTCATTTATGAACATTTGAACATCTTGGCCATGTTCTGTTATAATCTCTACCAGGCACAGCCAGAAGAGGACTGGCCACCCCACATAGCCTGGTTCCTCTCTAGGTTTCTTCCTAGGTTTTGGCCTTTCTAGGGAGTTTTTCCTAACCACCGTGCTTCTACACCTGCATTGCTTGCTGTTTGGGGTTTTAGGCTGGGTTTCTGTACAGCACTTTGAGATATCAGCTGATGTAGGAAGGGCTATATAAATAAATTTGATTTGAAGTGGCTCAGGTAGTGCAGCTCATCCAGGATGGCACATCATTGCGAGCTGTGGCAAGAAGGTTTGATGTGTCTGTCAGCGTAGTGTCCAGAGCATGGAGGCACTACCAGGAGACAGGCCAGTACATCAGGAGACGTGGAGGAGGCCGTAGGAGGGCAACAAACCCAGCAGCAGGACCGCTAACTCCGCCTTTGTGCAAGGAGGAGCAGGAGGAGCACTGCCAGAGCCCTGCAAAATGACCTCCAGCAGGCCACAAATGTGCATGTGTCTGCTCAAATGGTCAGAAACAGACTCCATGAGGGTGGTATGAGGGCCCGACGTCCACAGGTGGGGGTTGTGCTTACAGCCCAACACCGTGCAGGACATTTGGCATTTGCCAGAGAACACCAAGATTGGCAAATTCGCCACTGGCGCCCTGTGCTCTTCACAGATGAAAGCAGATTCACACTGAGCACAAGTGACAGATGTGAGAGTCTGGAGACACCGTGGAGAACGTTCTGCTGCCTGCAACATCCTCCAGCATGACCGGTTTGGTGGTGGGTCAGTCATGGTGTGGGGTGGCATTTCTTTGGGGGGCCGCACAGCCCTCCATGTGCTCGCCAGAGGTAGCCTGACTGCCATTAGGTACCGAGATGAGATCCTCAGACCCCTTGTGAGACCATATGCTGGTGTGGTTAGCCCTGGGTTCCTCCTAATGCTAGTGTGTCAGGAGTTCCTGCAAGAGGAAGGCATTGATGCTATGGACTGGCCCGCACCTCCCCAGACCTGAATCCAATTGAGCACATCTGGGACATCATGTCTCGCTCCATCCACCAATGCCACGTTGCACCACAGACTGTCCAGGAGTTGGCGGATGCTTTAGTCCAGGTCTGGGAGGAGATCCCTCAGGAGACCATCCGCCACCTCATCAGGAGCATGCCCAGGCGTTGTAGGGAGGTCATACAGGCACGTGGAGGCCACACACACTACTGAGCCTCATTTTGACTTGTTTTAAGGACATTACATCAAAGTTGGATCAGCCTGTAGTGTGGTTTTCCACTTTAATTTTGAGTGTGATTCCAAATCCAGACCTCCATGGGTTGATAAATTTGATATCCATTGATAATTTTTGTGTGATTTTGTTGTCAGCACATTCAACTATGTAAAGAAAAAAGATTTTAAAAATAATATTTCATTCATTCAGATCTAGGATGTGTTATTTTAGTGTTCCCTTTATTTTTTTGAGCAGTGTATATCTGTTTCTCCCTTAAAAACATCCTTTTTTCAGGACCCTGTCTTTCAAAGATAATTCGTAAAAATCCAAATGACTTCACAGATCTTTATTGTAAACGGTTTCAACACTGTTTCCCATTCTGTTCAATGAACCATAAACAATTAATGAAGATGCACCTGTGAAACGGTCATTAAGGCACTAACAGCTTACAGACGGTAGGCAATTATGGTCACAGTTATGAAAACTTATGACACTAAAGAGGCCTTTCTACTGACTCTGAAGAACACCAAAAGAAAGATGCCCAGAGTCCCTGCTGATCTGCGTGAACGTTCCATAGGCATGCTGCAAGGAGGCATGAGGACTGCGGATGTGGCCAGGGCAATAAATTGGAATGTCCGGACTGTGAGATGACTAAGACAGCGCAATGGGGAGACAGGACGGACAGCTGATTGTCCACACAGTGGCAGACCACGTGTAACTACACCTGCACAGGATCGGTACATTCAAACCTCACACCTGCGGGACAGGTACAGGATGGCAACAACAACTGCCCGTGATACACCAGGAACGCTCCATCAATTGTCCGCAATAGGCTGAGAGAGGCTGGACTGAGGGTGTGTAGGCCTGTTGTAAGGCATGTCCTCTCCAGACATCACCGGCAAGAATGTCGCCTATGGGCACAAACCCACCGTTGCTGGACCAGACAGGACTGGCAAAAAATGCTCTTCACTGACGAGGGTTGATGGTCGGATTCACATTTATCGTTGAAGGAATTAGCTTTACACCCAGGCCTGTACTCTGGAGCGGGATCGATTTGGAGGTGGAGGGTCCGTCATGGTCTGGGGCAGTGTGTCACAGCATCATTGGACTGAGCTTGTTGTCATTGCAGGCAATTTCAATGCTGTGCGTTACAGGGAGGACATCCTCCTCCCTGATGTGGTACCCTTCCCGCAGGCTCATCCTGACATGACCCTCCAGCATGACAGTTCCACCAGCCATACCACTCGTTCTGTGCGTAATTCCCTGCAAGACAGGAATGTCAGTGTTATGCCATGGCCAGCGAAGACCCCGGATCTCAATCCCATTGACACGTCTGGGACCTGTTGGATCGGAGGGTGAGGGCTAGGGCCATTCCCCCCAGAAATGAGTGGGGTAACATCTCTGGTGCAGTCCATGAGGAGGAGATGCACTGCAGTACTTAATGCAGCTGGTGGCCACACCAGATACTGACCCCCCCCCCCTTGTTCAGGGACACATTATTAAAATTCTGTTAGCCACATGTCTGTGGAACTTGTTCAGTTTCTGTCTCAGTTGCTGAATCTCGTCATGTTCATGCAAATATTTACACATGTTAAGTTTGCTGAAAATAAACGCAGTAGACAACGTTTCTGTTTATGCCGAGTTTATAATGTGCATCTTTCTTTCCAAAGTACTTTCGGTTCCCAGAGCAAAAACCCTGTTCTATCCTGCAGCATGAGTACAGGACAATTGCAAGGCTGCTTCGGACCATTCTACGACAGCTGCAGTTAGCTGACGCTGTCGAACTCCATGTGGGGTCAAACAACATTAGGAAGGCTAGCTCGAAATGGTTGAAAATAGATTTGAAAGAACTGATTCTAGCTCTGAAAGATAAAAAAAAACTGCAAATAATTTCCGGTCCGGTACCATCGTTGGTCTGCGAGTGTGAACGATTCAGCAGGTTACAGGCATTACACACCTGGCTACAAGATTACTGTAGCTCTGTTGAAATAACTTTTATAGATAACTTTGAGACTTTCTGGAAGCAGAAGATGCTCTACAGGAATTATGGAGTCCATCGAAATCATCTTGGCTCCGGGACACTGTTCACACATTTCAAGGCTGCTTTGAGAAAATGACTTATCAATGACCCAAGCCCAGCTCAAATAATCCCTACCATTGTGTTGCTGAGTAATCGTAAAGCAGCAGCAAATGTACATTATCCCAGGTGCATTGGAAGTCACAATGTAAGTCATCTAATTTATGTCCCTCTAACTCTCCTTGTGTTGATCCTACAGCTATTGTATACTGTGTATATTTTGGGATGTGAACACTCAGTGCGTTTGACCTGACGGAGATCCGTTTCAGATTGAAACATTGTCAATAAAGCGGTGCATTTGGAGCTTTAACGGTGTGCGGACCTTCTTGTTCTATATAGGCTCACGTGCCTCACCTAAAGCTCATTCTTGTGGAATGTTGCAATAGACCACCAAGTGCAAACAGTCAGTATCTGGATAACGTGTTAAATGTTTGATAATGTATGTGACGTCAACAGAGAGGTATATTTTTATGGGTGACCTTAATATTGACGGGATTTCATCTAGCTGCCCACTCAAGAGAAAGCTTCAAACTGTAACCGTTGCATTTAACCTGGTTCAGGTTATCAGTCAACCTACCAGGGTATTGACAAACACAGGAATGAAATCATCAACATGTATTGATCACATCTTTACTAATGCTGCAGAGATCTGCTTTAAAGCAGTATCCAAATCCATCTGATGTAGTGATCACAATTGAATAGCCATATCTAGGAAAACCAGAATTCCAAAAGCTGGACCTAATATAGTGTATAAAAAGTCATACAATAAGTTTTGTAGTGATTTCCATGTTGATGATGTAAATCATATTTGTTGGTCTGTGGTGTGTAATGAGGAGCAACCAGATGCATCATTTATTAAATTGTTTATTCCAGTTAATAATAACTGGGCTCCCGAGTGGTGAAGTTATCTAAGGCACTGCATCTCAGGGCTAGAGGCATCACTACAGACCCTGGTTTGATTCCAGGCTGGATCACAGCCAGCTGTGATTGAGAGTCCCATAGGGTGCCACACAATTGGCCCAAAGTCGTCCAGGTTAGGGTTTTATCCTCAAATGTCTTGCCTAGTTAACCTCCAGCGTCGAGCAATCCCGTATCCGGGAGCGTAATCATAGCCTCACGCTCATTAGCATAACGCAACGTCAACTATTCATGAAAATCGCAAATGAAATGAAAGAAATATATTCACTCACAAGCTTAGCCTTTTGTTAACAACACTGTCATCTCAGATTTTCAAAATATGCTTTTTAACCATCGCTACACAAGCATTTGTGTAAGAGGTATTGATAGCTAGCATAGCATTAGCCTAGCATTCAGCAGGCAACATTTTCACAAAAACAAGAAAAGCATTCAAATAAAATCATTTACCTTTGAAGAACTTCGGATGTTTTCAATGAGGAGACTCTCAGTTAGATAGCAAATGTTCAGTTTTCCAAAAATATTATTTGTGTAGGAGAAATTGCTCCGTTTTGTTCATCACGTTTGGCTAAGAAAAAAACCTGAAAATTCAGTCATTACAACGCCAAACTTTTTTCTAAATTAACTCCATAATATCGACAGAAACATGGCAAACGTTGTTCAGAATCAATCCTCAAGGTGTTTTTCACATATCTATTCGATGATAAATCTTTCGTGGCAGTTGGTTTCTCCTCTGAAGAAAATGGAAAAATGCACGCAGCTGGAGATTGAGCAATAATTTCGACGGAGGACACCAAGCGGGCACCTGGTAAATGTAGTCTCTTATGGTCAATCTTCCAATGATATGCCTACAAATACGTCACAATGCTGCAGACACCTTGGGGAAACGACAGAAAGTGTAGGCTCATTCCTGGCGCATTCACAGCCATATAAGGAGACATTGGAACACAGCGCCTTCAGAATCTGGGCCATTTCCTGTTTGAAATTTCATCTTGGTTTCGCCTGTAGCATCAGTTCTGTGGCACTCACAGATAATATCTTTGCAGTTTTGGAAACGTCAGAGTGTTTTCTTTCCGAAGCTGTCAATTATATGCATAGTCGAGCCTCTTTTCGTGACAAAACATCTTGTTTAAAACGGGAACGTTTTTTTTATCCAAAAATTAACAGAGCGCCCCCTATATCGAAGAAGTTAAATAAAGGTTCAATTTTTAAAAAAGCATGCACCCAATAAGAAATTACTGTAAAAATGGTTAAATCCTCATATATTGAGAAATTGAAAAAGTGCATTGTTGAGAAGGATGAGGCAAAACGTATGGCTAATAAGTCTGGCTGCACAATTGATTGGCAAACGTACTGCAAATTGAGAAATCGTGACAAAAGTGAATAAAATTATGAAGAAACTATACTATAAAACAAAGATGAATGATAGTAAAATGTTTTGGGGCCCCTTAAATGAAGGTTTGGGCAAAAAGGCAAACTCAGCTCCATCATTCATTGAATCAGATGGCTCATTCATCACAAAACCCACTGATATTGTCAACTACTTTAATGATTGTTTCAAAGGCAAGATTTGCAAATGTAGGCACAACATGCCAGAAACAAATGCCGACAATACACATCCAAGCATAACTGACCAAATTATGAAAGACTAACATTGTCATTTGAAATTCTGAAAAGTGAGTATGGAAGAGGTGAAAAAACGTATTGCTGTCTATCAACAATGACAAGCGACCTGGGTATGACAAATTGGATGGAACATTATTTAGGATAATAGTGATGATATTGCCACTCCCATTTGCCATATCTTCAATATAAGCTGACAAGTGTGTGCCCTCAGGCTTGGAGGGAAGCAAAAGTCATTCCGCTACCCAAGAATAGTAAAGCCCCCTTTACTGGCTTAAATAGCCAACCAGTCAGCCTGTTACTAACCCGTAGTCAACTTTTGGAAAAAAATGTGTTTGACCAGATACAATGCTATTTTACAGTAAACTAATTGACAACATACTTTCAGCATGCTTATAGGGAAGGACAATCAACATGCACGGACGGCACTTGCACAAATGACTGAAGATTTGCAAAGAGAAATGGATGATGAAAAGATTGTGGTAGCTGTTTTGACATTATCGATCATAGTCTGCTGCTGGAAAAACATATGTGTTATGGCTTTACACCCCCTGCTACAATGTGGATAAAGAGTTACTTGTCTAACAGAACACAGAGGGTGTTCTTCAATGGAAGCCTCTCCAACATAATCCCGATCCCAATCTTTACTAATGACATGCCACTGGCTTTGCCAATGTGTCTGTGTTTGCGGATGACTCAACACTATATATGTCAGCTACTACAGTGAGTGAAATTACTGCAGCACTTAACAAAGAGTTCTATAATGGGTGGCAAGAAATAAGTTAGTCCTAAATATTTCAAAAACTAAAAGCGTCGTACTTGGGACAAATCATTCACTAAACCCTAAACCTCAACTAAATATTGTAAAGAATAATGTGGAAATTGAGCAAGTTGTGGAGACTAAACTGCTTGGAGTAACCCTGGATTGTAAACTATCATGGTCAAAACATATTGATGCAACAGCAGCTAACATTGGGAGAAGTCTGTCCACAATAAAGCACTGCTTTGCCTTCTTAACAGCACGATCAACAAGGCAGGTCCTACAGGCCTTAAAAATACACCTTATGGAACAGCGGAGACTGTGAAGAGACACAGAAAGGCACAAACAGACGCACATACTCATTCCAAACCATCTCAATTTGGTTGAGGTCAGGGGATTGTGGAGGCCAGGTCATCTGATGCAACACTCCATCACTCTCATTCTTGATAAAATAGCCCTTATAAAGTCTGGAGGTGTGTTGGATCATTGTCCTGTTGAAAAACAAATGGTAGTCCAACTAAGCACAAACCAGAAAGGATGGCGTATCGCTGAGGAATGCTGTGGTAGCCATGCTGGTTAAGTGTGCCTTGAATTCTAAATAAATCACAGACAGTGTCACCAGAAAAGCACCCCCACACCGTAACACCTCATTTTCCATGCTTTACACATGCAAAGATCATCCGTTCACCCTAAAGAGAAGGTGGTTGGAACCAAAAATCTCAAATTTGGACTCCAAGCCAAAGTACAAATTTCCAACAGTCTATTGTCCATTGCTCGTGTTTCTTGGCCCAAGCAAGTATCTTCTTCTTATTGGTGTCCTTTCGTAGTGGTTTCAGTGCAGCAATTCGACCATGAAGGCCTGATTCACACAGTCTCCTCTGAACAATTGATGTTGAGATGTGGCTGTTACTTGAATTCTGTGAAACATTTATTTGTGCTGCAATTTCTGAGGCTGGTAACTCTAATGAACTTATCCTCTGCAGCAGAGGTAACTCTGGGTCTTCCATTCCTGTGGCGGGCGTCATGAGAGCCAATATCTTCATAGCTCTTGATAGTTGTACGACTGCACTTGAAGAAACTTTCAAAGTTCTGGAAATGTTCCATATTGACTGACCTTCATATCTTCAAGTAATGATGGACTGTTGTTTATCTTTGCTTATTTTAGCTGTTCTTCAAAGAAAACCTTTGAATGAGTCGGTGTTCTAAAACTTTTGTGCGATATTGTAAGGGAGTATAAGGTGTACACAGTAATCTGTAAAATATTTGTTGTTTAAAGTTTGGGCTCTCTAGTGGCGCAGCGGTCTAAGGTACTTTATCTCAGTGCAAGAGGTGTTACTTGTTCAAAACTGATTCTGATTCACATCTGGCCATAATTGGGAGTCCCATAGGACTGTGCACAATTGGCCCGGTGTTGCTTGGGTAGGCCGTCATTGTACATAAGAATTTGTTCTTAAACCTTGAGTAACTCCCCATCCTGGAAGCGTAATCGTCAACTGACACTAATTAGCGCAACGGACATAAATATTCCTATTCATGAAAATCACAAGTGAAATATATTAAGACACAGCTTAGCCTTTTGTTAATCACCCTGTCATCTCAGATTTTCAAAATATGCTTTACAGTCAAAGCTCGACAAGCATTTGTGTAAGTTTATCGATAGCCTAAGCATAGCATTTTGTCCAGCTAGCAGCAGGTAACTTGGTCACAGAAATCAGAAAAGCAATCAAGTTAAATCGTTTACCTTTGATGAGCTTCGGATGTTTCACTCACGAGACTCCCAGTAAGATAGCCAATGTTCCTTTTTTCCAAAAATATTATTTTTGTAGGCGAAATAGCTCCGTTTGTTCTTCACGTTTGGCTGAGAAATCGTCCGGAAATTGAGGTCACGAAAACGCCAAAAAAATCTTTTTCAAAATTAGCTCCATAATATCGACAGAAACATGGCAAACGTTGTTTATAATCAATCCTCAAGGTGTTTTTGAAATATCTATTCGATAATATATCCACCGGGACAATTGGTTTTTCAGTAGGACCGATTGGAATAATGGCTACCTCTGTATTTTACGCGAGAGTCACTGAGAGCCAACAGGTGACCACAATGCTGTAGACACCTTGGGGAATACGGAGAAAAAGTAATCTGGTTGATAGCCCATTCACTGCTCAATAGGGACGCATTGGAACGCAGAGCTTTCAAAAGATGAGTCACTTCCGGATTGGATTTCCTCAGGCTTTCGCCTGCAATATCAGTTCTGTTATACTTACAGACAATATTTTTACAGTTTTGGAAACTTTAGAGTGTTTTCTATCCTAAGCTGTCAATTATATGCATATTCTAGCATCTTGTCCTGACAAAATATCCTGTTTACTACGGGAACATTATTTTTCCAAAAATGAAAATACTGCCCCCTAGTCACAAAAGGTTTTAACTGGTTTCCTACTTAAATAAAGCCAAACCAACAAATAATAATAACATAGGGAGAGTTTTTTTTTCTGATAAGTGACACTTCATGGCCATGGTACTCCTTGATGTACCTTTATCAATCAATCAATAAAATGTGTTTATTATAAAAACCCTTTTTTTAAATTGCTTTCTAAAATCCTAGCCACAAGATTAGAGGACTTACTGCCACTAATTGTGAAAGGAGACCAAGCTGGCTTCATTAGGGGCCGTAAGTCATGCAACAATGTTAGGCGGCTTCTTAATGTAATTCAAGCCTACCAACAAAGTGCTGTGGATGGTCTTGTGCTCTCCCTATAGATGCTGAGAAAGCATTTGATCGTGTGGAGTGGTCTTACCTATTATTTGCTCTAAATAAATTTGGTCTGGGGGACAACTTTATAAAATGGGTGAAAGTTTTATATGATGACCCTCAGGCTGCTGTCCTTACAAATGGGCTAAGGTCAAATAGCTTCTCTATACACAGAGGTACCAGACAGGGCTGTCCTTTATCCCCCCTCCTCTTTGCACTCGTTATGGAACCACTGGCCGAGGCCATCAGGGTAACGCCTGCTATACAGGGGCTGCTCATTGGTGATGTTCACCATAAAATAAGCTTGTATGCTGATGATGTCCTGATATTCATCTCTAGTCCCGAGACTTCAATTACATCTCTTATTAATATTATTGAATTGTTCAGCGAATTCTCAGGCTATAAGATTTACCTTACTAAGTCAGAGGCTATGCCACTTGGTAGCCTACACTCGGTACCTAATACTTCTCCCCCCTTCCCTTTTAAATGGTCTCCCTCAGGTTTCATGTATCTGGGGATATTTGTAACTCCAAAATTCCAGCTAATGTACAAAGCCAATTTTGTTCCCTTGTTTGATACAATAAGACAGGATCTGGAGCGCTGGAACTCTCTCCCGGTTTCTTGGTTGGGTAGAATATCCCTTTTGAAAATGAACATCTTACCTAGGCTACTTTACCCAATCCAAATGATCCCAGTATTACTCTCCAATACAGTAATAAAGGATGTAAATGGATGGCTAAGTTCCTTTATATGGAGTAAACGCAAGCCAAGACTTAAGATGGCAATATTGCAGCTGCCAAGTTCTATGGGCGGCTTGGACCTGCCCAATATCAGGTTCTATCAATGGTGTGCCCACCTTTGTTATATTTCTGACTGGATCACAAATGATGACGCCTCTATTTGGTTAGACATTGAGACTTCTCTTTCAAAATACCCCTTACAAGATCTTTTATTCTTCAGAAGTTTCAAGTCTGTAAAAGATCACTGCAATAATCCCGTTACACTTAACACACTCAAAGTATGGAGGTCAGTTCAACGCTTCCTGGGAAGGTCCAAACTAACCTCTGCTCTTACCCCAATTCTTAATAACCCAGATTTCAGTCCAGGATTGCTGGATGCTGGTTTTAACTTATGGCTTAATAAGGGCATACGCAGGCTAAATGACTTATTTGCTGATAAGATTTTGTTGTCATTTGAGCAGATGGTCAAGAAATATCGACTCCCAAAGCAGGACTTTTTCCGCTTCCTACAAGTAAGACATTATATTCTGAAGAGCCCCACCTTAATTGGTAACCCTGATATGTCTGTCATTGAAAAAATGCTTTTTCTCCCACAAAGGAAAATGTCTGTAAGTCTGTTCTATGATACTTTAAGCTCATTTTCTGCTGTCAACACACAGAGGGTGAAACAAGTGTGGGAGAAAGAATTGTCTGTTACTATTGACGAAGAGACGTGGGAGGACATTTGGAGATATGTAAAAACAATATCTATATGTAACCGTACTAGAGCAATCCAATTAAGAATAATACACAGATTGCATATATCCCCAAATCGCAGACATGCTTTTAGCCCCACTTCCTCTTCCCCTCAGTGTCTTAAATGCGAAACTGATACAGGCACCCTAACACATTGTTTATGGTCATGTACCAAAATACAAAGATACTGGTCTGGTGTTCTGCAAGAAATTGAAAAGATCCTAGGGGTTGATCTAGAGCTGGACCCAGTTTCTTTATTGTTAGGTCTCCCTAGTAAGCATGTTACTTCTGTGGGTAAAAGGAGGCTTTACAACATCCTTACCTTCGCAGCGAGGAAAAACATCCTTTTACAGTGGATTAGTGATAAGGTCCCTTCTATTAACGATTGGCATAAGATACTATTTGAATGGGTGCCCCTGGAATATCTGACATGTACATTGCATTCTAAAACAGACCAGTTCTACAAAGTATGGGAACCTTATCTAAATTACCTAGAACCTGATGTATCAGCTATTAAGCTGCAAGGATTCACTTAGAATGGCGGGGATCTATGTATTTTAGAACTACACTGTACATTCCAAGTGTGGAACCTAACCTCTTGGTTTAAACTGAGCTTTTTTGTTTAATTTCTGTTTGTAAGTTTGTTTAAAATGTATGTATTGAGAGAGGCAATGATGGTGATTTGTTTTTGTTCTGTGTGCCTTGTCTCTGTTGTTGTATCTCTTAATTTGGGTGAAAACTGTGAAATTCCAATAAAAATACTATTACAAAAAAAAAAAAAAATTTTTTTTTTACATCAGCCGATGTCACAAAGTGGAATACAGAACCGAGTTAGGGAAATCCTGGTCTAGAATAACTAGATATCGGAACTCCAAGGCCGTCCTCCATGCAATGTAAGGCTTTGCTTTCCATAGGGATTGCACTACTGGTCATTCCCACAGTGCATGTAGGACAATTCCTGTTTCTCCCTTACATTGCTAACACACATCATCTTGTGAAAAACTAATTCTATGTAACCTAAGGTGAGTAAAATAAAATCTCTGAAAAACTTTCAACTCCATACTTTTTACCTTGGCTTCCCTTTGTCCAATATTTGAAATAATATACAGCAAAGTACAATGCCTAATTTGAGCCAATCAACACCAAAGAATTAACTGTTTGCAATGTAAAAATTTGAATAAAGCAATCAGAGTTCATTCAAGACGACTCCTCTGCAGTTCTCCTGGCTGCCCCCTAAAAAACGTAATTTCAGTGCATGATATTTTAACATTGATTTGTGATGGGCTGTTCCAGGTGTATGGTTTGCACAACATTGTATGTAGCCCATATAGACCAACACGTGGCTATTGCTGTGGTGAGAGAAGCACGCCTGTATATCTCACAGAACTAGAATGAGATGCACTTTTGTATTATCTTTCTCCCTCTCTCTACTCTGATAGACATGCGCCTGCAACTCTCATCTCTCCAGCATTGCACTTCATAATACATTTCCTTAAAGGCTCATAGCCACAGGAAGGTTGCTGAAGATTCCACAGCACCCCTGATAAATTCAAATACATTTTCCAAAGTCATAGAATTACTGCTGTCTGTTCAGAAATAAATGAAATAACTCAGAATACTACACTGGGAGTAGGCCTATAATTTAACTACAGTCGCTGGAAAACACAGGTTGGAATCCCGCTGAGAAGAGAGGACTAATCTGTCTTTAGGCTACCATGTTATCAACTTCCAAATAAACACATTGAGAGATTCGAGCAGGAACGCATTGCTGGAGCTGCGCATCATTGGGTGAGTTAGTCAAACTGGAAAGCTTTAGGACTATAATTTCCTCATACAGTGCCTTGTAAAAGGAAAAAGTGCCTTGCAAAAGTATTCATCCCCATTGGCAGTTTTCCTATTTTGTTGCATTACAACCTGTCATTGAAATTGATTTTTATTTGGATTTCATGTCATGGACATACAGAAAATAGTCAAAATTGGTGAATTGAAATGAAAAAGGTAACTTGTTTCAAAAAAAAAATGAAAAGTGGTGAGTGCATACTGTATGTATTCAACACCTTTGCTATGAAGCCCCTAAATACGATCTGGTGCAAACAATTACCATCAGAAGTCACATAATTTGTTCTTAAAAAGTCCACCTGTGTGCAATCTAAGTGTCACGTTATCTGTCACATGATCTCAGTATATATACAGCTGTTCAGAAAGGCTCCAGTGTCTGCAAAACCACTAAGCATGGGGCACCACCAAGCAAGGGGCACCACCAAGCAAGCGACACCACCAAGCAAGCGACACCACCAAGCAAGCGACACCACCAAGCAAGGGGCACCACCAAGCAAGCGACACCACCAAGCAAGCGACACCACCAAGCAAGCGACACCACCAAGCAAGCGACACCACCAAGCAAGTGACACAACCAAGCAAGCATGGGGCACCACCAAGCAAGCGACACCACCAAGCAAGCATGGGGCACCAACAAGCAAGCGACACCACCAAGCAAGCATGGGGCACCACCAAGCAAGCGACACCACCAAGCAAGCGACACCACCAAGCAAGCGACACCACCAAGCAAGTGACACAACCAAGCAAGCGACACCACCAAGCAAGTGACACCATGAAGACCAAGGAGCTCTCCAAACCGTTCAGGGACAAAGTTGTGGAGAAGTACAGATCAGGGGGGCTTTACAAAAAAAATATCAGAAACTTTGAGCATCCAAGGGAGCACCATTAAATCCTTTATTAAAAAATGGAAAGAATATGGCACCACAACAAACCTGCCAAGAGAGGGCCACCAACTAAAAATCACAGACCAGACAAGGAGGGCATTAATCAGAGAGGCAACAAAGAGACCAAAGATAACCCTGAAGGAGCTGCAAAGCTCCACAGTGGAAATTCTCTATAGGACCACTTTAACACGCGAAAGAACCCCGGTTTGAAACCGGGCAGAAAATGTGCTTTCACTCACAAGCAAAAATTACCATAGTTGTAATAGAGATTTTTTTCATAAATGCCTTATTTTAGAAATTTGAATTACTTTGGGAATTCGAATCTGTAAAATTCATTGTACTCCTTGCTGACAATTCAAAGCAGCAGTTTCTGTAGTACAGTGGTTATCATGTACGCTTAACACGCAAAAGTTCCCCGGTTTATTCCTGGGTGGAAACAGTGCTCTTTGACTCATGCAATAATTTCCATAATTGTAACAGAGAATTATTTTTGTCATAAATACCTTACTTTGGGAATTCGAATTTATGCAATGAATATCTGTAAAATTCGGTTTACTCCTTGCTGACAGTTCTTGCAGCAGTTTCTGTAGTGTAGTGGTTATCACGTTCTCTTAATTAACACGCGAAAGGACCCCGTTTCAAAAAAGGGCGGAAACAGTGCTCATTGTCACATGCAATAATTACTGTGGATGTTATAGAGAATTAATTTTCATAAATGCCTCATTTTAGAATGAACTATTTTTAGAACTATTTTTCTGTAGTTCAGTGGTTATCACGTACGCTTAACACGTGAATGTTCCCCGGTTTCATCCTGGGTGGAAACAACGCTCATTAACACATGCAATAATTTCTATAATTGTAACAGAGAATTATTTTTGTCATAAATGCCTTACTCTGGAAATTCGAAGTCATGCAATGAATATCTGTAAAATCAGTTTACTGCTTGCTGACAGTTCTTGCAGCAGTTTCTGTAGTGTAGTGGTTATCATGTACGCTTAACACACAAACGTTCCCGGTTTCATCCTGGGTGGAAACAGCGCTCATTGACTCATGCAATAATTTCCATAATTGTAAAGGATAATTATTTTTGTCATAAATGCCTTACTTTGGAAATTTGAAGTCATGCAATGAATATCTGTAAAATTCAGTTTACTGCTTGCTGATAGTTCTTGCAGCAGTTTCTGTAGTGTAGTGTTTATCACATTAGCTTCACACGCGAAAGGTCCCCGGTTTGAAACCGGGCAGAAACAGTACTTTTACTCACAACAAAAAATTACCATAGTTGTAATAGATTTTTTTTTCATAAATGCCTTATTTTAGAAATTTGAATTCATGCAATGAAAATCTGTAAAATTCATTGTACTCCTTGCTGACAATTCAAGCAGCAGTTTCTGTAGTACAGTGGTTATCATGTACTCTTAACGCGCGAAACGTCCCTGGGTGAAAACAGTGCTCTTTGTCGCATGCAATAATTACCGTAGTTGTAATAGAGATTTCCTTTCATAAATTGGTTATTTTAGACATTTTAATTCATGCAATGAATATCTATAAAATTCGGTTTACTCCTTGCTGATAGTTCTAGCAGCAGTTTCTGTAGTGTAGTGGTTATGACATACTCTTAACACGCAAACGTTCCCCGGTTTCATCCTGGATGGAAACAGTGCTCTTTGACACACAAAAATTACCATATTTGTAACAGAGAATTAATTTTGTCATAAATGCCTTCCTTTGGAAATTTGAATGTATTTGAGGAAGTAGCTGGGTAGCATGGCAGAGTGGTTCAAGGCACTGGATTTAGGCTCAAGTCTCTCTTGAGGAATGGCTTTGTATCACAATGCTGCCATCTTTGATGTTGTCATTGTTCGTGCAAGGCTTCAGTGTGAGTATCTCTTTAGTCAATCCATACTTCTCAAATCAAATATATTCATATAGCCCTTCGTACATCAGCTGATATACTGATATACTGATATACTTCTGCATCGTTTCGATATTCTTACAAGGGAAATAAGAAATGTTGTGTGTAGTCGACCCCACGAGTGCAGAACACATTGAATTAGCACTACATTGCCTTAACTACTCTGTCCTGTGCTTTTGCGGTGGCCCCTCCCACCAGCTGGCCGAGGTCCACTATTCTGAGCTTGTTAAAGTGCTCTACAAATATGCTCTTCAGACATAGCAGCAAAAACAAATGATCTGTTGACACAGGAAGAAAAAGCAACATGATATAAGCAATGAAATGAAAAGGGAAAAAAGAAGAGGTTGAAATTAATGGGAGCTTAGCAAGCCTAGGTAACAGATGAGAAAGTGTGACTTTGAGGAAGGGGCTGGGTAGCGTGGCAGAGTGGTCTAAGGCACTGGATTTAGGCTCAAGTCTCTATGGAGGAATGGCTTTGTATCACAATGCTGCCATCTTCGATGTTGTCATTGTCCGTGCAGCTTTTCTCTTTAGTCAATCCATACTTCTGCAGCGTTTCGATATTCGTACAAGGGAAACAAGAAATGTTGTGTGCAGTCAAACCCACGAGTGCAGAACACATTGAATTAGCATTACATTGCCTTAACTACCTCGTCCTGTGCTATAGTGTCGGCCCTCCTACCAGTTGGTCGAGATCCACCTTTCTGAACTTGTTAAAGGGCACTACAAATGTGCTCTTCAGACAAAGCAGCAAAATGTCATCATTTTCGTGATTGTCAAAATGAATTAAAGTTATTGCAAATGTACGAGGCTGTTTCTCAGTCTGAGAACCTTCTAGAGCCACAACTCACTGTGCACTATCGACTTCAGCTCTAGAACAGGTTTCTAAGGTTTCAAAGCTCTAGGTCTGATGGTTCTTTGATTGTTTCGAATGAAGGTAACTATTGCAGGCTCTGTATGTCTGTAAGCCCCACACTGTCACTGTGTGTGTGTTTTTCTTGGAAATCTGATGGGAGAAATTACTGATTTACAGTTCACGAGGGTTGACTAATCACACACATAAAGTTTTGGAAAGATCTGACCTTTTTAACCCTTCGAAACAGGAAGCTGAAAGTAAACACATATCATCATTGGGGTAGGCTTTTACAGAATCTTGAGTTTAAAGTCTTTAAACTCAGGACTGACTGACTTTGCAAATACTTAGTATGTCAGCTACCCTTCCCTAAACATAAACTTAACCCTTTTAGCTATCCCTAACCTTAACCCTTTAACTTCTTCAATATAGGGGATGCTCTTTTAATTTTTGGATAAAAAACGTTCCCGTTTTAAACAAGATATTTTGTCTCGAATATGCATATAATTGACAGCTTTGGAAAGAAAACACTCTGACATTTCCAAAACTGCAAAGATATTGTCTGTGAGTGCCACAGAACTAATGCTACAGGCGAAACCAAGATGAAATTTCATACAGGAAATGCCCCAGATTTTGAATGCGCTGTGTTCCAATGTCTCCTTATATGGCTGTGAATGCGCCAGGAATGAGCCTACACTTTCTGTCGTTTCCCCAAGGTGTCTGCAGCATTGTGACGTATTTGTAGGCATATCATTGGAAGATTGACCATAAGAGACTACATTTACCAGGTGTCCGCTTGGTGTCCTCCGTCAAAATTATTGAGCAATCTCCAGCTGCGTCCACTTTTCCATTTGGTTCAGAGGAGAAAGGCAACGGACACGAATGATTTATCATCGAATAGATATGTGAAAAACACCTTGAGGATTGATTCTAAACAACGTTTGCCATGTTTCTGTCGATATTATGGAGTTAATTTGGAAAAAAGTTTGGCGTTGTAATGACTGAATTTTCGGGGTTTTTTCTTAGCCAAACGTGAGGAACAAAACGAAGTGATTTCTCCTACACAAATAATATTTTTGGAAAAACTGAACATCTGCTATCTAACTGAGAGTCTCCTCATTGAAAACATCCGAAGTTCTTCAAAGGTAAATGATTTTATTTGAATGCTTTTCTTGTTTTTGTGAAAATGTTGCCTGCTGAATGCTAGGCTTAATGCTATGCAAGCTATCAATACTCTTAGACACATGCTTGTGTAGCTATGGTTGAAAAGCATATTTTGAAAATCTGAGATGACAGTGTTGTTAACAAAAGGCTAAGCTTGTGAGCCAATATATTTATTTCATTTCATTTGCGATTTTCATGAAGAGTTAACGTTGCGTTATGCTAATGAGCTTGATGCTATGATTACGCTCCCGGATACGGGATTGCTCGGCGCTAGAGGTTAAGCTAACCCTTCCCCTTTAAACTCCCAACCTTAACCCAAACCCCTAGCCTAGCTAATGCCAACCAGGTAGCTAACACTACCCATCTAGCTAGAATTTGTAGCATATCATACGTTTCACAAATTCTTAACATATAATACGTGGACCAAATTTGTAACATATTGTAAGTTTTGCAGATTTGGAACATAATACAAATTGTAACATATCTTACAAAATGGGTGATGGACAACCAGAAAGTAAGACATACCATAAGAAAGGTAACATATCATACTAACTGGAGTGTCTCGGATTTACATACAGAATACATACGGACTTGCCTAGTTAAATAAAGGTTAATAGAAATTTTAAAAAACTAATAATACAAAATGCTCTGAGACCAGGTTGGTCTGCCCCCAGAACAAAATCTAGTAGATTGCCAGCATGCATGCAAAATTTGGTTCTGGGTTCTGAGACTACTGAGCTATACATGGGTTGCCCGTTTCATCACAATATTGTTTTGAACGTTCGTTTTAGGACTGCCAGCTGAACATTTACTCAATACATCCTCAATAGGCACTGATGAAGATTTGGTCTAAAGTGCATTTAATGGCATAAAAACGCGATGCAATTTCTAAAGGCGGCAACTTATTAGCAGCAAAACCTCGTGTCTTCATTTTGATGTCTCCAGATTGACTTTAGTTGTAGTGTAACGTTAGCTAGCTAGCTAAGAGATTAAGTGGAGACCACAACATTTTTTCTTACAAACATTGCTAGCTAATGACAACATCTGTCTAAAGTAAATTCACACCAAATCTAATGTAAAAATGCCCAGTAATGTCTAGTCTATTTATATAGGAAATTGTTTATTTACCTGGTAGCAGCTAAGCATCACGTCCACAGACGTCTCGTGGCAGAGGTGAGACGCATAGTGGGTCACCCTGCCAGCCACATGCTGACAGAGAGAATACATGTTAAGGCCAAATGGAAAAAGTGAAGAAAAGACTAATCTAATACTATTTCAGTAGTATTTACTTCTTACCTGGATCCAAGTGTTGGACTGCACTTTGGTGGCACAGTAGGGGATGCCCTCAGGACTAAGCCTGGCTGTGGCACACACCAGTTGAGTCTCCAGGCCTCTCACCCTACTCACGTGGTGCATCCTCACCACCACCTGCTGTTGAGATAAACAACAAGACAACATCAACAAAACCACTTCAGAAATGGCTGTGACACATTTCCATCAAGATCAAATGACTGACAATGTAGATTGGGATTAGCTAGTTACAAAGACACATACCTGGGATCCCCCACGCATGTAGGTGATGATGGGGCTGATGAACTGGAAAGTTCTCCAAGCTTTAACCACCGGACCGGCATTGTTCTGCACATTACAATACATTCATGTTGGAAACAGTAAACATTGTAACCGTGATGTGACTGTGTGTGTGTGTGTGGGGGTCCATGTTTGTGTCTGTACTCTGAGGTGTGTTTGAATATGAATGAGCAGCAGTGTTGTGATGTGTCCTATTCCGTCCTTCCAGAGGGATCTTTCTTGGCCTCATCACAGTGGCTGGGTGTTTGGAAGGAGGGGGACACCACCACGGGACAGACCCCACAGTCATCGCTAGAAATCGAACTTCAGACTCCCTCCAAAACCACTGAACCCCTCAACACACAAAGAGATTACGGTGCACACCCTTAGAGGAAGTCGGAACAGGATAACTCCCTCCAAACTCACAAAGACACAGAGGAGGAGGAACTATCCAACACCCAGTGAGAGAGAACAAGTCAGAAAGAGGAGGTGGAAGAGGCGTTAGATAGAGGAGGAGGTTACCCCAGAGGCCATTCCTCCTGTTCATGTGAGCAAGAAAGAGCAGAATGCTTCTGATCAGCCAAATGGCAGGTAGAGGGAGAGGTCATAGTGATTCACACCAACAGAGAAAGACAACCCACACAACCTCTTGGATGAGATGAACCACACAGAGGTAGAGGCAGAGGGCCTTCAGGGCTCGCCAGTCAGCCTGCCTGCTCTGATCCTCAAGTCAATTGTATTTAAATTCATGTTCATTGAAGATTTTTATTCAAGAATTGTCCCATTTATTTAATGATCATTTTTCACTGTCTTCAACCCTCAAGAACCAGGGTGAGTCTGGGTCACCCTTTTCCTGGGCAAACACAACTTGCATATCATCATAGACTAGGCCGAAACGTTAAACTTTTAACCTTGCCTGAATAAAACAATGCATTTTTTTTATAGTGAGCAAGAGTTGCGCTATTTCCTTTTCTATGATGATTCAAATTTTTGGTTGCACCTCAACTCAACATTGGTTGAGCGCCCTCTGTTTTTTTGTTGTCAAATAATACATTTGTTTTTAAATGTACAAGTAACTTATTAAAAGCATTAAAATTGGGATGTTTCCCACTTATTTACACAACCTACTCCACACTTGCAAAGTGAAAGTTTATAGAAAAGTTCTGAAATTAAGTAGTAAACAGAAGAAAAGCAGAATTGAGTCCAATTATAATTTAATGGTCTATGGTTCAATCCCATTTCTGAAGGTCTGATGAATAATTAATATTGTTCTTCCTCTTCCTTGTGGCAGGCGCAGCAGCACACTGCCCTCCAAAGCCTGCAAAATAATCGCCGGACTGCCCCTTTCCTAGCTCTGCATGGAACATCCAGTGTCACGTCCTTGGTGACGTGTGGGGTGACATCCGAGATGACCACAGCAACATCCCCTGGAAAGGGAAAAAGAGGAACAGAATGTAAACAAATGCAAACCGTAGCTTCTTAACACTGGCCAGTTGAAAGGTTCTACTAAGATGTCATGACAAACGGCACCTGTCAGAGTGCTCTCTAAGTGTTACTCACCTGCTTGGATGTCAGCTGGCAGAGTGGTGGAGACGGCCATTGTGAGAGTCCTTTCTTCAGGTGTGATGTCCACAACCTCCAAGAGGGAAGAGATGGGCTCTGCCTCTGTATTAGGGGTGATGTCCACCACATTCAGGTGGGAAGAAGCCGGGTCTGCCTCTGTGTTAGAGGTGATGTCCACAACATTCAGGTGGGAAGAAGCCGGGTCTGCCTCTGTGTTAGAGGTGATGTCCACCACATTCAGGTGGGAAGAAGCCGGGTCTGCCTCTGTGTTAGAGGTGATGTCCACCACATTCAGGTGGGAAGAAGCCGGGTCTGCCTCTGTGTTAGAGGTGATGTCCACCACATTCAGGTGGGAAGAAGCCGGGTCTGCCTCTGTGTTAGAGGTGATGTCCACAACATTCAGGTGGAAAGAAGGCGGATCTGCCTCCGTGTTACTGGTGATGTCTTCATCATTCAGGTGGGAAGAATCCTGATCTGCCTCTGTGTTAGGGGTGATGTCCACAACCTCCAGGTGGGAAGAAGCTGGGTCTGTGTTATGGGTGACAACAACAATCCTGATGAGCTCTACTACTACAAGGCACCAAGATGTCATCAGAGCAGGTGTCTGTCAGAGTGCTCTCTATCATTGCTACTCACCTGCTTGGATGTCAGCTGGTAGTGTGGTGGAAACGGCCACCGCGAGGACAGGGGGGACTGGTAGGGTGTCTGCAGGGGGCTGGAAGCAGCTCTGCACCTCGTCCGCCACAAAGGCACAGACAGAGCTCATATAAAAAGGGCTCTGCAGGTCATCGGTGGAGAAGGACTGACTGATTCTCCCGAGGAACGACTGCACAGAGTCAAAAGCAGCAGCCCGGGAGAAAGGGATGTGAGGGGAAGGGTCCTTTAACATGCAAGATAGCTTCTCCACTACGGCCGCCACCATGCCCACGGCCATCCCGCTTATTAGGATTGGGTGCTCTGAATGGCCTTCCTCTGGCTGAAGCCACAGGGCCAGGAGGAGCCTGGGCACCACCTCCACCACCACCTGAGATGGGCTGAGCAGGTTGCTATGGGGCTCATTGGACTGCTCGCCCAGAATGCTCCTCACAGCTCTTTCCACGATGCTGTGGACCTTAGGATCGCTGAAATCAACAAAAAGGAGAAGACAAAGCTAAACGATGTGCAATGTGCTCACAGAGAACACTGTCTTAGTCTGTTTCTGCATAGTTCCAGATGTGTAGATAAATGGATCAAGTCATATGCAGGGCAGTACATGGAACTCACATGTCAGCTGGCGAGGTGGGGTGCATGGAGCGGCGGAGCTTGCAGAAAGCCTCATGCTCTATGTTCATCATTTTTAGGCAAGTGTTTACTTCCCAGGCCTGCAGTATGAAACAGGAAGTCCCATTAGTGTAATTTCACAACAGATCTATTCTGCTGTGCTAACTCGTTGTTGAAAGGCCAGTAAAGAGCTCACTAACTTGTAGTATGTCTCTAACTCTCATTCTCTTACCAGCCGAGCGAGGTTGTTTCCTTCCTGCAGGGTTTCCTTCCACACCCTTCAAATAAAACACAGAGTAATTCAAGTGTCCTGGCTTATGATTTTTCTGTTGTTTATTTTACCCACACCTCCTGGAGTGCTGCTGGTGGCAGGGAATGGCAGTGAAGGTGAGTGCTGACGTGGTACTCACCTCTCCCTAAGGGATTTTTTGCCCTGAGACACCAGCCAGTTGCTCATGTGCTCCGTGGTGACATGGGGCGGGACCTGGCCTTGACTCTGGAGCAGCAGATAGTGGACCATGAGCTTCTTCTGCAAGATGAGGTAAGGTGTGAGACCGTGCCACGAAATACTATATAATGTGCTTTCAGAAGGGCCTCACGCAACATTTCACAACTGCTCATGCCTCACAATTTGCAAGTGATATTAAGAACTCTTATGATCACCTTCTCTAAACTGTCTTGAAATACAACTCTCTTTCTGTTGTTTATGTTTTTGTGGGATGAATCTTACCTGTTTATTGTAATATGTTTCCTCCCAGCAGGCCTGCAGAGTCTGAAAATAAAGGCTGCTTCTACAGAATTCCTTTGAAGATAATGAAAATAATGATGCTTTGTTATGCACATTATGCACCGGCATTTACAGTATGCTAAAATTAATTTCTCCTAAGATTACCTTTGTGGGACCATAAGTGAACTCCGGAATGCACCAGACCCTATCCATGGTAAGATGAGGAAGAAATGCAGCGCTATAGATATACGGGATGCTCTAGAGATAACAGGAATGACTTAAAGTCGCGAATGATCAATGACTGTGGAGTCGTCCAATATGCTGCACTTAGAATTGAGTTGTAGGCGATGTTTGGCGCAAAATAGAATGTTTACATTCTATTGCCATGGAGAAATGGAATGTGTAGAACCTGTATAAATGGTTAAGCTTCTATGTCTTTATTTCGTGAACGATTAAACTCTTTATTATGTCATAATGTGTATATGAGGATGTAGGAGCCCGTCCCGATTCATAACGCGATTATCCAGGTGCATGTTGGTTAGACCAACTAATCCAACCTTGGTTTACAAGTTAAATACATTGTTTATGTTATGAGCTTGAGTGAAGACCCAAAAGCGGTTTTAACAGAAAACAGAGTTCTTTAATGAAAATACAGGAATGGCATAAATCCTCTTCCAACGTTGTCAGCGGAACAAAAAGAACGTTAGTATAGTGCAGGATGCTCCTGCCAGGCAGACTCCGACAGGACAGGACAAGGTGGAAGCAAACGAGACGACAGCTTGCTTCTGGCATCAAAAAACACAAACAAGAATCAGACACTGAAAGTAGCAGGAACAGAGAGAGAAATAGAGACCTAATCAGAGGGGGAAGAGAGAACAGGTGAGGAAGAGTGAAAGAGCTAGTTAGGGCAGATGTAGAACAGCTGAGGAATGAAGGGGAAGGTTCTGAGTGGAGAGCCATACTCTCTGACCGCAACAATATCTAGGACTCTTGGTCCTACGCTTATTAGCGGCCCTCACAGTCTGCGCCCTATTACGGCAAAGTGCCGACCTGACCCCCTTCCAGGTGCGCTCGCAACGCTGGACAAAAGCCTGAGCGGAGGGGACGCAGGACTCGGCGAGCTGAGATGAGAACAGCGGAGGCTGGTACCCGAGGCTACACTGAAAAGGGGATAGACCGGTAGCAGACGAGGGAAGCGAGTTGTGGGCGTACTCTGCCCAGGGGAGCTGTTCTGACCAAGACGCAGGGTTACGAAAAGAAAGACTGCGTAAAATGCGACCAACAGTCTGATTGGCCCGTTCGGCTTGGCCGTTAGACTGGGGATGAAAGCCGGACGAGAGACTGACGGAAGCCCCAATCAAACGGCAAAACTCCCTCCAAAATTGAGACGTGAACTGCGGGCCTCTGTCGGAAACGACGTCAGACGGAAGGCCATGAATTCGGAAAACATTCTCGATAATGATCTGAGCCGTCTCCTTAGCAGAAGGGAGCTTATCGAGAGGAATGAAATGAGCCGCCTTAGAGAATCTATCGACAACCGTAAGAATAACTGTCTTCCCCGCTGATGAAGGCAGTCCGGTGATAAAATCTAAAGCGATGTGAGACCACGGTCGAGAGGGAATGGGAAGCGGTCTGAGACGGCCGGCAGGAGGAGAGTTCCCAGATTTAGTCTGCGCGCAGACCGAACAAGCGGCGACAAATCGACGCGCGTCACGTTCCCGAGTGGGCCACCAGAAACGCTGGCGAATGGAAGCGAGCGTACCCCGAACGCCGGGGTGGCCGGCTAACTTGGCAGAGTGGGCCCACTGAAGAACGGCCGGACGAGTAGGAACGGGAACGAACAGAAGGTTCCTAGGACAAGCTCGCGGCGACGGAGTGTGAGCGAGTGCTTGC
>NW_027016868.1:0-120000 GCF_036934945.1 Oncorhynchus masou masou
TTGAGGGAGTTTGCAATTGCATGCTGACCAGAATGTCCTCACCAGAGATGTTGCCAGATAATTGAAAGTTAATAAGTCGCCTTCAACATCGTTTTAGAGAATTTGTCAGTCGTCCAACTGACCTCACAACTGCAGACCATGTGTATGGCGTTGTGTGGGTGAGGGGTTTGTGGATGTTGTTAACGTAGTGCACCATGGTGGAGGGGAAGGTATGGACAGGTTTAAGCTTAACAATAGCATTTTATCCATTGCAATTTTGATGCACAGAGGAACCGTGACGAGATCCTGAGGCCCATTGTCGCACTGGTGTAAAGTAATTTAAGTAAAAATACTTTAAAGTATTACTTTGGTAGTTTCCTCTGGGGGGGTATCTGTACTTTACTATTTATACTTTTACTAATTCATATTTCTAAAGAAAAATGTACTTTACTCCATACATTTTCCTGACACCCAAAAGTTACATTTTATCAGCTTAGCAGGACAGGAAAATCAATTCACACGTTTATCAAGAGAACCTCCTAGTCATCCCTACTGCTCTGATCTGCGGACTTACTAAACACACTTCACTTTGTAAAAATGATGTCGTGCCCTTGGAGTGTGCCCCTGGCTTTCCAGGAAAATAAAAATACAACAATAATGTGCCATCTGGGTATGCTTTCTTTTATTAAGTAAGGAATTTGAAATCATTTGTACTTTTACTTTTGATAATTAAGTATATTTTAGCAATTACATTTACTTTGATTCTTAAGTATATTTAAAACCAAATACTTTAAAAACTTTTACTCAAGTAGTATTTTACTGGGTGACTCACTCTAACTTGAGTCATTTTCTATTAAGGTATCTTTACTTTTACTCAAGTATGTCAATTGGGAGGTTTTCCACCAGTGTATTACCATGCCATTCATCTGCTGCCATCACCTCATCATCACAATCATCACAGCATCACACTGCACGGACCCATATCACAAGGATCAGTACACAATTCCTGGAAGGTGAACTTCACACAGCCATTGAAGAGGAGTTGGACAACATTCCACAGGCCACAATCAACATCCTGATCAACTCGATGCAAATGAGTTGTGTTGCGCTGCATGAGGCAAATTGTGGTCACAACAGATACTGACTGGTTCTCTGATCCAAGCCCATGGCTTTAAAAAAAAAAGGTATCGGTGACCAACAGATGCAAGTCTGTATCCCCAGTCATGTGAAATCCATAGATTAGGGCCTAATTTATTTATTTCAATTGACTGATTTCCTTTATGTGAACTGTAACTCAGTAAAATCTTGAAATCATTGCACGGTGCGTTGTTATTTAAAAAAACATTATTACCTTCATTAGTCCTCTTCCTCTAAGAAAGTGAAATATAGCCCTCGACACCGCCACCTACACATTAAAAAAAACACACTGCCCCATTGCACTACTTTGACCCTATCTGCTAGTGCACTATGCCAACGGCCTGGGAGGACGGGACACCACCACCAACACACCCTGGGAACTCTTCTGAAGTCAAATTTCGTGTAGCCAAATACATCCCTGCAGCTGCCACCACAACATCTATCTTCTGTGATTTACGTTTCCATTCTGTGGTACAGTTGATAACCATTGATATGAACACTAAGAGGACAACCTTACTGAAGCATAAATCAGTCGTTGGCATATCCCTCTGTGCTGGCACAAATCTACTACCACCTCCTTCCTACACACTGCTGCGACATGACCATAAACGCAAGATGAACAGCTCTTATTATGTGACTTCCTTGATTGAGAATGTGTTTTATTAATGCCTTCTTCAGTTACTGTAGTTGAGTTAATCTAGTGAATGTTACACACACACACAGAAAACTAGTGCATCCACTTCTTTGTTAGCTATAGTCCTAGACCGCACATTCTTTAATTATGATATCTTACAACATTTTAACAGGATGATTTAATAATATTGAATTTCACCTAAATACAAATCCAGTCAGGATGTCCCCTGCACTACTTGGCCAACTCACAATAGAAGTAAATACAAGAAATTCTGATATCTTCCCAAGTAGCAGCTTAAACTACAGACAGGAATTTGAATGTAACCTGACTCTTTATCATCGAACCCACTGGCCCTTCGGAGAAGGTGATAGATAATCAGGGCTACAGACTGGTGACAGACATCTCTGGAATAGGTTGCTTTCATACAGCTTTTTGATACCATTTATACTCTTTCAACTATAACCACACAATAGATACTGACTGGTTCTCTGATCCACCCCCATGGATTAAAAAAAAAGGTATCTGTGACCAACAGATGCAAGTCTGTATCCCCAGTCATGTGAAATCCATAGATTAGGGCCTAATTTATTTATTTCAATTGTCTGATTTCCTTATATGAACTGTAACTCAGTAAAATCTTGGAAATCATTGCACGGTGTGTTGCTATTTAAAAATATTATTACCTTCAGTAGTCCTCTTCCTCTAAGAAAGTGAAATATAGCCCTAGACACCACCTCCTACACTCATTAAAAACACACGACCCCATTCCACTACTTTGACCCTATCTGCTTGTGCACTATGGCCTGGGAGGACGGACAGCACCCTCAACACACCCTGGAACAAAGACACAGAGCAGGGGTTGATTTCGGGCTTAGGGGAGGTCAGTATGGGATTGATGCTCAAGCCTCCATTTCCTAACAATTCTATCCACGGGTGCCTGCTGGGATAATTATACCTTACAGAGTCAGTAGTTCATACCGTGAAGACTGACTCACCTCTCCCGAGGCGAGTTCTAGGCCATAGAGGGATCTGCCTGCTTCCTTCTACCACATTAGGTAAGTTTGCTCCCTTCTTGTGACGACCCCAACATAAATGTGTCCCATGTTCCCCGGCTAACCTCTCAGTTCTTCTCCCAAAGGACAGTCCTGTGGTCTTCCTTCGCCTAGTAGGTTGTTTCTCATTACCTCTCTGCATAAAGTATAAAAACCCACATTCAAACTCTATCCTTCTCATAGGCTCAACCTATGAGAAGAACCTATGACTCCCAAACAGTTCAGTGGTTGGTGTAGGCTTTCTAAACACTAAAACCTGGGTTCCTGGCCTCTTACTCTGATTTCCAATTTTTCTCACCATTTGTATCCATTTGTTGTTTTCCTCAGATCCCCCAGGGGACCCAGGCTGCGCCAACAAGGAGACCCATGGAAAGGATGATGGGAAAACAAACCCCCAGACCCGGGCTAGTCTCTGCCTCCTAGTTACAGAACCTCAGTGTGAGTGTGAAATGATGTCTCCTTCTTCCACTTTGGATAGAGCCTTCTTTTTTCATCTTTCTTCCGGCCTTTTGGTCTGGGCCCTCTGCTTCTGTCCAGTCGCTCATCCATGGCGTCCACTTTGGGAGATGCTTGCAGTGGGAGAGATGATGCCAGCAGGACCTCTCTGCTACCCGGATTGAAGTCGGTGTTGCCATGGTCACCTGGAAGGGTCCCATCCATCCTGGCTGGTTCCATTTTATTTTATGGACTCGTAGTTCCACCCAGTCTCCTATGCAGATGGTCAGAGCATCTGGATCCTTTACCTGAGATTGGTTCTGCTGCTTTCCTAGTGTGAGAGTGGAGAAAACTGACAATAGAAGTTTTTCATGTACTCAATGTGATCACACTGTGCCTCAGTTATGTCTGTTGGTCAGTCATAGGTCTCACCCCTGGGGTGTTCATTGGTCATCTTGTTAACATTTCATAAGGTGTACACCCAATACCTTTGTTAAGGCTGCTGCGCATTTTCATAAGGTCAATTCCAGTGGAATGGCATAGTTTGGCAAGGGAGCCTTTCAGAGTCTGATTAGCCCTCTCAGTAACTCCTGTTACTCCGCGGTTGATAGATGGACACAAACTTCTGGTCAACACCCATCATTTTGGCCACTTGGGCAACCACATCTCCTATGAGATGGGTGCCATTGTCTGCAGACAAAACCTCAAGCACTCCGAACCTGGGTATGATTTCCCTGACTAGCAATTTTGCAACTGTTCGCGCAACACAATTGGTAGTGAGAAATGCTTCCACCCACCTGGTGAACATGTCAATTATCACCAGACAGTATCTCTTTCTTTCTTTTCACTCTACCATGTCTATGAAATTCATAGCAAGGTGGACAAAATGTCCTTTTGGAGTGGGGAACTTCCTGGTTGTAGTGGAGTTCCCTTGTCTGTTATATAACAAACATGTCCCAACGGTAAATTAACTGTTTTACGTGCTGATTCAAATCTGGGCAAAACCATTGGGCCGAAATATTCTCCTCCTTCATATCCCCCCTTGATGAATGGCTCACTCCATGAGCCAATCGGCAAATAGTAGAGATCATGGTTGATGGTAAACAGGGCATGTCAGACAAAAGATGCAGCCATAAGCCAGACCTAGGACAAAGAGCACACCCTCTCTCCCTCCACACTTGGTGATTGAGAATATCAGCCTGCTGCTGTTTCTCAAGATCATTAGTTTCAGATGACACAAATAGAATGCATGTGTGTGACAACGGAAAGCAGCCAATTTGGCTGCCTCATCAGCTATGCTGTTACCAATACTAGCATAATCACTCCTACCTGGGTGTGCCTCTACCTTAACAATAGGCAATTTGTTAGGTTTTCGCATTGCTCCAATCAACTGTTCAACGTATGTCCTATTCATAAACTCTCTAGGGTGCGTGGGGACACAAACGTCCCACCTGACCAACATCCAGTGATAGTGCAGGGCGCCAAATTCAAACAACAGAAATCTCATAATTAAAATTCCTCAAACATACACCATTTTAAAGATAAACGTGTTGTTAATCCCACCACAGTGTCCGATTTCAAAAGGCTTTACCACAAAAGCATACCATGCGATTATGTTAGGTGTGCACCCACTCACAAAAAAACACAACAATTTTCCAGCCAAAGACAGGAGTCACAAAAGCAGAAATAGAGATAAATTGGTGCAACACTATATATTGCTTCCAAAACATCCTGTGATTTTCAGAGAGCCACATCAATTTATAGAAATAGTCATCATAAACTTTAATATGAGATACAAGTGTTATGCACAGAATTAGAGATATACTTCTCCTTAGTGCAACCGCTGTGTCAGATTTTATTTATTTATACTTGACGGAAAAAGCAAACCATACAATAATCTGAGTACAGCACTCAGACAACAAATCAAGAGCCATGCAGATATCCGCCATGTTGGAGTCAACAGAAGTCAGAAATAGCGTTATAAATATTCACTTCCCTTTGATGATCTTCATCAGAATGCACTCCCAGGAATCTCAGCTCCACAATAAATGTTTGATTTGTTCGATAAATCCATCATTTATGTCCAAATAACTCCTTTTGTTAGGCGTTCAGTTCACAAATCCAAACTCACGACACGCAGGCAGGTCCAGGCGAAAGTTCAGAAGAAAAGTCATACTACAGTTCGTAGAAACATGTTAGACGATGTATAGAATCAATCTTTAGGATGTTTTTATCATAAATCTTATAATAATGTTCCAACCGGAGAATTCCTTTGTCTGTAGAATTGCAATGGAACGCAAGCTAACTTTCACGTGAAAGCGCGTCACCAGCTCATGGCACTATGGCAGACCACTGACTCATTCAGCTCCCATTACCCCTCCTTTATAGTAGAAGCATCAAACAATATTTTAAACACTGTTGACATCTAGTGGAAGCCTTAGGAAATGCAATATGACCCCACAGACACTGTATATTCGATAGGCTAAGACTAGAAAAACAACAAACTTCAGATTTCCCACTTCCTGGTGGATTATTCCTCAGGTTTTTGCCTGCCATATGAGTTCTGTTATGCTAGTAGACATCATTCAAACAGTTTTAGAAACTTCAGAGTGTTTTCTATCCAGATCTACCAATAATATGCATTTCCTAGCATCTGGGCCTGAGTAGCAGGCAGTTTACTCTGGGCATGCTTTTCATCCGGATGTGAAAATACTGCCCCCTACCCCAAAGAGGTTAATAGGTGTTCCTGTGGTGTCAGTAAACCCTCTTGTTCTCCAAAACCCCACACCATGACAAAAAACCCCAACAGCATATGCTGAGTCTGAATAAACAGTAAGTGTCTTCCTTCCCCCAGTTCACAAGCTGTTTTCAGAGCTAATAAATCAGCTTGTTGTGCTAATAAATGTTCTGGTAGGGGCTGTATAATCTCAATATCATTTTCCACATCTACTACAGCAAATCCTACATGTTTTTTTAACCTGTACTTTGATCTATATTTGCAGAACCATCAATGGACAGCACCATGTCAGAGTCAAGCAGAGGTTCATCAACAATTATTTGTCCAGTACACATTCCTGGGCTGTTCCGATGGCCCTGTTACTGATGATTTGCTCAGGGAAGCCCGAACACCTTGTCCAGGTTAGCCTAATAACAGGGTTGGTTATGTTTCCACTTGCCTCTAAAAAAAGGTGTATTTAATGTTCAAGCATTCTTATTGGTTGGTTCAACTCTGATGACAATAAGGCGTGTTGTGATTGGCCCGCTTGCAAATAGGGGGAGATCTTGAACGTCAGGTCTCCACAGTATGAAAATGTGATGCAAGGGGTAGGTCACGTTCTGAATACTGTTTTCTATTTTCTATTTTGCAATGTGTACAAGTTTGCTGTACATTACTAATTTATACATGTGTGGGTATATGGTACCTGTTAGGTATTGAGGGGCTTTCTGGGATGTGAGTCTGCCACTAGCACAGTCAGTGAAGTCAGCTCAGCTATCCCCATTGAGACCGTGTCTGTGCCTCGACCTAGGTTGGGAAAAACTAAACATGGCGGTGTTCGCCTTAGCAATCTCACTAGAATAAAGACCTCCTCCATTCCTGCCATTATTGAAAGAGATCATGATACCTCACATCTCAAAATAGGGCTACTTAATGTTAGATCCCTCACTTCCAAGGCAGTTATAGTCAATGAACTGATCATAATCTTGATGTGACTGGCCTGACTGAAACATGGCTTCAGCCTGATGAATTTACTGTGTGGTTACACTAGTGGTTACACTAGTGACCATATACCCACGCATCCTGCAAAGGCGGAGGTGTTGCTAACATTTACGAAATAAAATGTGTTTTCATCCTTTGAGCTTCTAGTCATGAAATCTATGCAGCCTACTCAATCACTTTTTGTAACTACTGTTTACAGGCCTCCTGGGCCATATACAGCGTTCCTCACTGAGTTCCCTGATTTCCTATCGGACCTTGTAGTCACAGCAGATAATATTCTAATTTTTGGTGATTTTAATATTCACATGGAAAAGTCCACAGACCCACTCCAAAAGGCTTTCGGAGCCAACATGTTTCTGGACCTACTCACTGTCACAGTCATACTCTGGACCTAGTTTTGTCCCATGGAATAAATGTTGTGGATCTTAATGTTTTTCCTCATAATCCTGGACTATCGGACCACCATTTTATTACGTTTGCAATTGCAACAAATAATCTGCTCAGACCCCAACCAAGAAGCATCAAAAGTCGTGTTAAAAATTCTCAGACAACACAAAGATTCCTTGATGCCCTTCCAGACTCCTGCTGCCTACCCAAGGATGTCAGAGGACAAAAATCAGTTAACCACCTAACTGAGGAACTCAATTTAACCTTGCGCAATACCCTAGATGCAGTTGCACCCCTAAAAACTAAAAACATTTGTCATAAGAAACTAGCTCCCTGGTATACAGAAAATACCCGAGCTCTAAAGCAAGTGTCCAGAAAAATGGAACGGAAATGGCGCCACACCAAACTGGAAGTCTTCCAACTAGCTTGGAAAGACAGTACCGTGCAGTATCGAAGAGCCCTTACTGCTGCTCGATCATCCTATTTTTCCAACTTAATTGAGGAAAATAAGAACAATACAAAATGTATTTTTGATACTGTCGCAAAGCTAACTAAAAAGCAGCATTCCCCAAGTGAGGATGGCTTTCACTTCAGCAGTAATACATTCATGAACTTCTTTGAGGAAAAGATCATGATCATTAGAAAGCAAATTACGGACTCATCTTTAAATCTGTGTATTCCTCCAAAGCTCAGTTGTCCTGAGTCTGCACAACTCTGCCAGGACCTTGGATCAAGGGAGACACTCAAGTGTTTTAGTACTATATCTCTTGAATCAATGATGAAAATAATCATGGCCTCTAAACCTTCAAGTTGCATACTGGACCCTATTCCAACTAAACTGCTGAAAGAACTGCTTCCTGTGCTTGGCCCTCCTATGTTGAACATAATAAACGGCTCTCTATCCACCGGATGTGTACCAAACTCACTAAAAGTGGTGGTAATAAAGCCTCTCTTAAAAAAGCCAAACCTTGACCAGAAAATATAAAAACTAATCGGCCTATATTGAATCTTCCATTCCTCTCAAATTCTTTTGAAAAAGATGTTGCGCAGCAACTCACTGCCTTCCTGAAGAAAACACCAAGTGTCACGTTCTGACCTTTATTCCTTTGTTTTGTCTTTATTTTAGTATGGTCAGGGCGTGAGTTGGGGTGGGCAGTCTATGTTTGTTTTTCTATATTTTCTATTTCTGTGTTTGGCCTGATATGGTTCTCAATCAGAGGCAGCTGTCTATCGTTGTCCCTGATTGAGAACCAGATTTAGGTAGCCTGTGTTCTATTGTGTTTCGTGGGTGGTTATGTTCTGTGTCTTCCACACAGAACTGTTTCGGTTTGTTATCGCACTTGTTGTTGATTATCTGAGTAAGTTCTGCATCCCACCTAAGGACACAGCTGATTTTATACATGTGATCACTCCCTAGTGGTATGATCACCTACGTCTATGTATGCATGCATCAATATGCTGAGGTTACCTTATAAGGCAACCTAGTACAGTAGCTTCTCTGAATTTCTTAGAATTGTCCTCTGTCACACAAGATCAAAATGTAAAAACCAAACAGTGGTTACTTTTTATCTAGTTTCGGTCCGACTCAGACCCAGCCTGCAAGCACACTCTCACAACAGCCAGGGCTTAACCACAAAGACTAATATAGATGGCTTGTGTAACGTATAGTGGCAGAGTTTTTAGACACATAGCAACAGTATATTATTATAAGGTCTGCAGCAAAACATATGAATCGTAAGGTCCCCTTAATAATGGGGAGGGTTTTTGGGACCCACCCCCTACAACGTCCTCATTGATGACAAGTGCGCTCTCGGTTGACATGACATCCTCCTTCACACAGGCAGGGGAGCGGGCCGCCCCTGCTTCAAAGCGGGTGAAGAACTTGTTTAGTTAATTGGCTGTAGAGAGGCACACCCTCATCTGAGCAGGGATAAATACGTTGCCTCACTTTGAAGGGGGCATTTGCCATATTCTTAAAGCTCATCCAGGCAGTCTCCCTGTAACATTATCTGTTGCACCTTATCCTTGTACTGGAGTCTCCCTGTAACATTATCTGTTGCACCTTATCCTTGTACTGGAACATTATCTGTTGCACCTTATCCCTGGAGTCTCCCTGTAACATTATCTGTTGCATCTTATCCTTGTACAGGCATCTCACCTTTTATCTATTTTTTTCACCTCTCTGTACCTTTTTTCTCTCGAGTGGATTTCCTGAGGCAAACACTTGATTCTTCTTGTTAATAAGCACCAACAATTAGTTCACTGCTCAATGCAAATGAACAAAGAAAGACTCATCTGGGTCTAAACTTCAAATTCCAAAGTGTCAAGTCAACATAAGTCTGCACAAGGTAATGCTCTTTATTATTTATGCTTCTCTTAATATTTGCTATGTTGTGACCATTAAGAAATGTACATTGTTTAAAGGTGACAGACAAAAGTAGTTTAAAACTTCTTATGGCTAGGGGGCAGTATTGAGTAGCTTGGATAAAGATGCCCAGAGGTGCCCAGAGTAAACTGCCTGCTCCTCAGTCCCAGATGCTAATATATGCATATTATTAGTATATTTGGATAGAAAACACTCTGAAGTTTCTTAAACTGTTTGAATGATGTCTGTGAGTAAAACAGAACTCATATAGCAGGCAAAAACCTGAGAAAAAATCCAACCAAGAAGTTGGGAAATCTGAGGTTGGTCGATTTTCAACTCAGCCCCTATAGAAGATAGTGGGATATTGGTCATCTTGCATTTGTGAACTGAACTGAACGTCCTAACAAAAGGAGTTATTTGGACATAAATGATGGACATTATCTAACAAATCAAACATTTATTGTGGAACTGGGATTCCTGGGAGTACATTCTGATGATCAAAGGTAAGTGAGTATTTATAATGTTATTTCTGACTTCTGGTGACTCCAACATAACGGATATGTATTTGTTCTCTGAGCGTCGTTCTCCGATTTATAGCATGGTTTGCTTTTTCCGTAAAGCTTTTTTGAAATCTGACACAGCGGTTGCATTAACCTGTTATGGCTGCAATCCCGATACTGGGATCGATATGACAACTACCAGTGAAAATAGAGGGCGCCAAAATTCAAAGCACAGAAATCTCATAATTACAATTCCTAAAACGTACATGTCTTATATCATTTTAAATCTATTTTCGTTGTTAATCCCACAAGTGTCCGATTTCAAATAGGCTTTTCAGCGAAAGCACTACAAACGATTGTTAGGTCTCCACCAAACCACAATAAGCACAGCCATTTTCCAGCAAAATATAGCCTTCACAAAAACCAGAAATAAAGATCAAATTAATCACTAACCTTGAATTATCTTCATCAGATGACACTCATAGGACTTCATGTTACACAATACATGCATGTTTTGTTTGATAAAGTTCACTAGTTCCAAAAACATCAAGTGATTTTGCATAGACACATCATTCAACAGAAATACTCATCATAAATGTAGATGATAATATAGTTATACGCATGGAGTTATAGATATACCTCTCCTTAATGCAACCGCTTGGTCAGATTTAAAACATTTTTTTACAGAAAAAGAAATGCATGCAATAATCTGAGACGGAGCTCAATTTAAAAACACCACAGCCGCAAAGATGGCGTCAACATAAACAAGAAATTACATGATAAATATTCCCTTAACGTTGATCTACATCAGAAAGTACTCCAGAAATCCCAGGTCCGCAATAAATGTTTTTCGTTCGAAAATGTCCGTTATTTATGTCCAAACACCTTCATTTGTTAGAGCGTTTGGTATACATATCCAAACCCTAATTCTGGTCAGCGTTAAATCGGACAAAAACTTAAAGTGATATTACTGGTCAAAGAAATTTCAAACTAAGTACAGATTCAAACATTAGGATGTTTTCAACATATAGCTTCAATAAAGTTCCAACCGAATATTATTTCTTCTCAAGTGACTACCATGAGGAAAAAGTGGGATCACAAAACGGTTGCTTGATGGACAGCTGATATATTCTGCTCTCATTCACTCTCACAACAACATAGAAGCCTCATTATAATTTATATTGATGGTTGACATCTAGTGGAACCCCTAGGCAGTGCAACATCATTCATATCTCAAGGGGATTTCATTGGGGACTGGTGAATACATACAAGCTCAGATTTCTGACTTCCTGTTTTGATTTCAACTCAGGATTTTTCCTGCCAATATGAGTTCTGTTATACTCAGACATCATTCAAACAGTTTTAGAAACTTCAATGTTTTCTATCCAATACTACTAATAATATGCAAATATTAGCAACTATGACTGAGGAGCAGGCCGTTTGATATGGGCACATTTTCATCCAAGCTACTCAATACTGCCCCTGCAGCCATAAAAAGTTAAGGAGAAGTATATCTTTAATTCCACGTATAACACTTGTATTTTCATCAACATTTATGATGAGTATTTCAGTAAATTGATGTGGCTCTCTGCAAATTGACCCGATGTTTTTGGAACTACTGAACATAACGCTACTAATGTTTCCCGTGATTTTTAAATATAAACATGAACTTTCCCGAACAAAACATACATATGAGTGTCATCTGATGAAGATCATCAAAGGTTAGTGATTCATTCTCTATTTATGCTTTTTGTGATTCCACTCTATGGCTGGAAAAATGGCTGTGTGTTTTTGTGACTTGGCTCTGACCTAACATAATCGTTTGTGGTGCTTTCGCTGTAAAGCCTATTTGACACTGTGGTGGGATTAACAACACGATTACCTTTAAAATGGTATGAGATACATGTATGTTTGAGGAATTTTAATTATGATTTTTGGTTTGAATTTGGCGCCCTGCACTTTCACTGGCTGTTGCCATATCGATCCCATTAACGGGATTTCAGCCCTAAGAAGTTAACAGATAAATACATTATAATATTGAATTTAATTTATTTCGCTACAAACATATACAGTGAGATGTACCATTGTATTCTGAGGATAGCACTTAATAGCATTAAAACATTTAGCTAATTTATATATTTTGCTTATGGTAGTTTACATAAATTAAGCTCTGTGAATTTTCAAAAGATTAAAATGCAGAAGAATTACATCAAATTACAATGACAGTTCAAAAGATGAATGTAAAACAAAATTGACAAACAATTTTGTGCTTTACTTCTCTGACCTTGAATCATATTTACCACTTTGTGCCTGTATCTGTGTACTGGACACCAAATATTTGTGTTATCCGGGATCCTTGGGACTTCCTTACCCCATAGAAGTTCAGGTTAAGGTTAGGAGTTATGGTAGGGACGTCCCAAGGGTCCCAGATATCACTGACCATACCAAACATCACTCAACACAATTTGATACGTAGGCTATGGTGTAATGGAATGTTTTGCCTTGTGTGGTAGGTTTTGTGGGTTTTGAAACTCATATGTGTCATAACCACCCATAAAATATCATAATATATGTGACAACAGGTCTAAACATATGTAACAGTGTTATGAGCATATTATGACAGGTTATGACACATTGACAGCTGTTATGACATGGTTATGACACTACGTGTGAAGTAAAGTGTTACCGCATATTCATATATTTCCCCTTTCTGTAATTCACGATTTCCAGTGTTTTGTTTGTGATACTAGAGTTGATGGTCACTAGCCTCGACGCTGTATGTTATGGATTAAACTCACATCTGTTGATAGTGTTTGATGCCAGACTGGAGATACAAGGACCGAGGACACACTGATTATTATTGTATTGTCTGAACACTGTGATTCTGTAGCAATGTCACTTACTTGTTTGGACTTCCCTCTTGCCTCTGGGGCTGATGTTTACAGAACAGTTGTCTGCTGATTAGGATATAAGGCCAGTTAGACATTTTCTCTGGTTCTGTGCTGGAAGTATCTCCCTGTTGCAACTTGTAATTAACTGAATATATTGTTTTATTGCCTTTATCGATGACTTCTGTTCGGTTCACTTGTAAATTCTTCTTATGAGTACCATCCACTTATACTCCTCTACTTTTCTCATCAGCACTTCAATTCCACCACTCAAATGACAGCCCAGTCTTCAAAGACAGTGCTGTCCCTGGACTCTGAGGCGGTGTTCTCACTCAAAGATGGCATCAACTTTAAGAAGAGCCCAGATGATGGCAAGTGCTACATCATATACAAAGAAAATGGAGAGCTGAAGGCCTGCAAGAACCAATGCAAACACCAAGGAGGCCTGTTCATCAAAGACATAGAGGACTTAGATGGAAGGTAAGTAGACTTAAAAGGGAAGTTCAGGACTCTACAACTAAAGATAGTTGGAGTTAGTAGCAGCTGTTTAGAGAATACCGAACCTTGGATTACAGTTTCTCCTGGCCCATAGACTACTTTCAGGCTGAGGAACCATTTAACATCAAGTGGTAAAATCCTGAACTACTTCTTTAATACCGAGGCTTAGATAAAACATATCTATTCCATGGGACTGAAAGGTTTTTCTGATGCAGGACGGTCCGATGTACAAAACACTACTGGAAGCTGAACGTCTCAACTATGCAGTATGTGAACCCTCCTGACAGCTTCACACAGGATGAGCTAGGTAAGTTGAGCTGCCATTTTTCTCAACCTGAAAGGTTAAATGGGTTAGAATGGCATTTTAAGTCTATTTGCCATTTTAGGTCATAGGAAACAGTATGTCTAATCTTTTGTGTTCTCTGACAACTTGTGTATATTTGTACACATTGTGTGATACTGATCATTAAATCAAATGTTATGTCACATCCAATTTGTAAGTCGCTCTGGATAAGAGCGTCTGCCAAATGACTTAAATGTTAAATGTAATGTACATGCTTCGTAAACAACAGATGTAGACTAACAGCTTACTTACGGGCATGCCAACAATGCAGAGAGAAAAAGAGAAATAATAACACAAGGAATAAATCCACAGAGTAACGATAACTTGGCTATATAATGTTACAAGTGGTACCAGTACGGAGTAGATGTTCAGGGGTATGAGGTAATTGAGGTAGATATGTTCATATAGGTGAGAACGTGACTAGGAACTGCTAAATGACTTAAATGTAAATGGAACAGGATAGTTAATAAACAGTAACCGCAGCGTATGATGAGTCAAAAGAGTTAGTCCAAAAAGGGTCAATGCAGATAGTTAGCCAATAGCCACCTGGACTAACTGTTTAGCAGTCTTATGACTTGGAGGTAGAAGCTGTTCAGCGTCCCGTGGGTTGAGTGCCCAGCTCCAGCTGTCCATTCCTTTGGCCATCTAAAAATGACACGAGGAACACAATGTAAATAATAAGTCAGATGTTTAATATGTCTATATGTACAGTTGAAGTCGGAGGTTTACATACACTTAGATTGGAGTAATTAGAACTTGTTTTTCAACCATCCACAAATTTCTTGTTAACAAACTATAGTTTTGGCAAGTCGATGAGGACATCTACCTTGTGCATGACACATGTAATCTTTCCAACAATTGTTTACAGACAGATTATTTCACTTATAATTCACTATCACAATTCCAGTGGGTCAAAAGTTTACATACACTAAGTTGACTGTGCCTTTAATCAGCTTGGAAAATTCCAGAAAATTATGTCATGGCTTTAGAAGCTACTGATAGGCTAATTGACATAATTTGAGTCAGTAGGAGGTGCACCTGTGGATGTTGCTTGACATCATGGGAAAATGAAAAGAAATCAGCTAAGAACTCAAAAAAAAAATTTTATAGACCTCCACAAGTCTGGTTCATCCTTAGGAGCAATTTCCTAACACCTGAAGGTACCACGTTCATCTGTACAAATAATAGTACGCAAGTATAAACACCATGGGACCATGCAGCCGTCATACTGCTCAGGAAAATTATCTATATCCACAGTAAAACGAGTCCTATATCAACATAATCTGAAAGGCTGCTCGCCAAGGAAGAAGCCACTGCTCCAAAACTGCCATAAAAAAAGCCAGACTACGGTTTGCAACTGCACATGGGGACAAAATATCGTACTTTTTGGAGACGTCCTCTTGTCTGATGAAACAAAAATAGAACTGTTTGGCCATAATGACCATCGTTATGTTTGGAGGAAAAAGGGGGAGGCTTGCAAGCCGAAGAACACCATCGCAACCGTGAAGCACGGGTGACAGCATCAAGTTGTGTGGGTGTGTTGCTGCAGGAGAGACTGGTGCACTTCACAAATAGATGGCATCATGAGGATGGAAAATTATGTGGATATATTGAAGCTACATCTCAAGACATCAGACAGGAAGTTAAAGCTTGGTCGCAAATGGGTCTTGCAATTGGACAATGACCCCAAGCATACTTCCAAAGTTGTGGCAAACTGGCTTAAGGACAACAAAGTCAAGGTATTTGAGTGGCCATCACAAAGCCCTGACCTCAATCCTATAGAAAATGTGTGGGCAGAACTGAAAAAGCGTGTGCGAGCAAGGAGGCCTACAAACCTGACTCAGTTACAACAACTGTGTCAGGAGAAATGGGCCAAAATTCACCCAAGTTATTGTGGGAAGCTTGTGGAAGGCTATCCCGAAATGTTTGACCCAAGTTAAACCATTTAAAGGCAATGCTACAAAATACTAATTGAGTGTATGTCACGATCGTCGTTGTAATCATACTCAGACCAAAGCGCAGCGTGGAATCGGTTCGACATCTTTTAATTATCAGAGAACCGAACAAAAAAGAATAAACGACAAGTGAAGCTCAAGCAGTGCTCACAGGCAACTACACAGAAACAAGATCCCACAAAACAGTGGGGAAATGGCTGCCTAAATATGATCCCCAATCAGAGACCACGATAAACAGCTGCCTCTGATTGGGAACCATACCAGGCCAACAGGGAAAAAAACTACCTAGATTACCCACCCGAGTCACACCCCGACCTAACCAACATAGAGAATAAAAAGGCTCTCTATGGTCAGGGTGTGACAGTGTATGTAAACTTCTGACCCACTGGGAATGTGACGAAAGAAAAAGCCAAAATAAATCACTCTCTACTATTATTCTGACATTTCACATTCTTAAAATAAAGTGGTGATCCTAACTGACCTAAAACAGAGAATATTTACTGGGATTAAATGTCAGGAATTGTGAAAAACTGAGTGTAAATGTATTTGGCTAAAGTGTATGTAAACTTCCGACTTCTTCAACTTAAGATAATCAAATAAAAGTAATTAATTAGATTATTTATCGGAAGAGTTTTGACTTTGGCTTGATTTTGCTAACGCAGACGTCGTGATGACAGACGAGGTGGTCTTCAGCTCGTGGAGGTGATCGTCTGGGACCCCTGGTTGGCAGACCCCAGGATCCACAGGAACTGCAGGAGGGAGAGGTGACTGTGAGTACAGCTCGTCACACACACCCACGGCTGGACAGATCTGAGGCCTTTCCCAGTGGGCAAAACTGGTTGCAATTACATTATGACATCTTACATGACGTCATGGTCAGAAGACGTTTTGTTAAGGTCAGAAAAACATGTCTTGATCTGGTTGTGATCTTGGTCTCGTCATGAAAAAGATGTCTTCACCAGGCTGGTTGAAACTAATCTGGAACACATTACCATGTTTAGTCACAGATTTGTGACAAGAACACAAACACTAGCTATGATCCAAGGCTAGTTAGTAATTACCCGGAGGAATCAAATATGAGCCTTAAAATGATAACCGAGAGTTGTGTGTCTACACAATCTTCTACTCATTTTAACCTCATCACCACTTTTATAATGTGAGATCTGAGGGTGTGTTCTCACCTGAAAGGCTGCAGTGCCAAACTTAAGCCTGGGACACATAAGGGAGATGGGCCAAGGTTGAAATATCACCAACCGCCATCCAAGATTCTAGATGACGTCTCAGGATAGACCTCCGATCACAGCCGTGCCCAACAACAGTGCAGGACACATTGCTGGGACTCTGAGTGACAGTTGGTCACAGATTACTTTTTGACCATCTCCCCTGTGTTCATTTAAATTCCAGAGACACAGAAACGACAGTCCCAACACCGACACCTCTGAGATTTTCCCCATATGGCCGACAGGCTATTTATATCAATGTGATTGATGGTCAACCGCGCCGCACGCAAATCTAAAAAGATAGCACATCAGGCGACAAGATTCTCCGCTCCAAACTCGACCTTCATGTTCCTCCAGGTGACCTACCTTACCCATGCATGTATGGAGCTCCAGCTAGGGGGAAGAAGATGATATTCGACCCTGGCTGACGGGTCCGGCCTTCGCCAGGGGCTGGTGGCTGCTCCATGAGCCCCCTGCTGACTCCATGGAGAGGCTGTGCATGGCCGACCTCATCTACATCAGCCACATGCACTCCGACCACCTCAGGTATTCAGGGATGGTACCTGTATGGAATGTGGTACAGGTATGTAGAGATGGTACCTGTACGTAGTATGGTACAGGTATGTAGAGATGGTACCTGTACGTAGTATGGTACAGGTATGTAGAGATGGTACCTGTATGGAGTATGGCAGAATGAAATGGATTGATATGGGAGGATGGGCTCCGTGAAACTGGAAGGGAATGGATTGAATGTATCAAACACATACTATTCCAAACATTACAATGAGCCCGTCCTCCGCAATCTCCACCCACCAGCCACGACTGATTTCAATGTATTTCTAATTCCGGTCCCACTTTAAGAAGTATAAAGGCTTTAATAGCATGAAGTTTCTGAAGCACTACGCAAATGCTTCAGATCATCTATAAGCGTGTCATATTCTATAAATGGTGTATAAAACTATGTATGTTTATACACCATTTATAGAGTATGAGATAGATGATCTGAAGCATATATAAGTTATATTGAGCCCGCCAGACAGCGGAGTCAATCACCACCTTCCGGAGACACCTGAAACCCCACCTCTTTAAGGAATACCTAGGATAGGATAAAGTAATCCTTCTCACCCCCCCTTAAATGATTTAGATGCACTATTGTAAAGTGGCTGTTCCACTGGATGTCATAAGGTGAATTCACCAATTTGTAATTCGCTCTGGATAAGAGCGTCTGCCAAATGACTTAAATGTAAATGTAATGTAAATGTCTTTATAAGTTGTACTTAGTTTAAAGTGGGACCCTAATTTCAATTACGGAAGTAAGCAGAAATGTTGATATTTTCCTTATGAGGATGAGCACACACAAGGCAGGACGTTTTAAGATAATTCCTGAAAAATGTATTTTCAGCTACCCAACCTTACAATCCCTCTCTGTGACGAGACCCGATGTTCCTATTTATGTTGGCGACACATCAAGGCCAGTGTTCTGGTAAGGGTTATCTATATACAGTTGAACTCGGAAGTTTACATACACTTAGGTTGGAGTCATTTAAAACTTGTTTTTCAACAACTCCACAAATATCTTGTTAACAAACTCTAGTTTTGGAACGTCGGTTAGGACATCTACTTCATGACATGACAGTCATTTTTCCAACAATTGTTACAGACCGATTTATTTCACTTATAATTCAGTGTATTACAATTCCAGTGGGTCAGAAGTTTACATACAATGATTGTGCCTTTAACCAGCTTGGAAAATTCCATAAAATTATGTCTTGGCTTTAGAAGCTTCTGATAGGCTAATTGACATAATTTGAGTCAATTGGAGGTGTACCTGTGGATGTGTTTCAAGCCTACCTTCAAACTCAGTGCCTCTGCTTGGCATCATGGGAAAATCAAAAGATCAGCCAAGACCTCCGATAAAAAATTGTAGACCTCAAGTCAGGTACCTGGGAGCAATTTCCAAACACCTGAAGGTACCATGTTCATCTGTACAAACAATATTACGCAATTATAAACACCATGGGACCACGCAGCCGTCATACCGCTCAGGAAGGAGAAGCATTTTGTCTCAATCCTAGAACAAAACCAAAGGACCTTGTGAAGATGTTGGAGGAAACAGGTACAAAAGTATCTGTATCCACAGTTAAACGAGTCCTATATCAACATAAGTTGAAAGGCCTCTCAGCAAGTAGGAAGCCACTGCTCCAAAACCGCCAAAAGCCAGACTACGGTTTGCAACTGCACATTGGGACAAAGATCGTACTTTTTGGTGAAATGTCCTCTGATCTGATGGAACAAAAATAGAACTGTTTGGCCATAATGACCATCGTTATTTTTGGAGGAAAAAAAGGGGAGGCTTGCAAGCTGAAGAACACCATCCCAACCGTGATGAATGGGGGTGGCAGCATCATGTGGTGTGTGTGTGTGGGGGGGGGGGGTGCTTTGCTGCAGGAGGGACTGGTGCACTTTACAAAATAGATGGCATCATGAGAAGGGAAATTATTTTGAAGCAGCCTCTCAAGACATCAGTCAGGTTGTTAAAGCTTGGTCGCAAATCGGTCTTCCAAATGGACAATGACCCCAAGCATACTTCCAGTGTTGTGGCTAAATGGCTTAAGGATAACAAAGTCAAGGTATTGGAGTGGCCATCACAAAGCACTGACCTCAATCCTATAGGAAATGTGTGGGCAGAACTGAAAAGTGTGTGCGAGCAAGGAGGCCTACAAACCTGACTCAGTTACACCAGCTCTGTCAGGAGGAATGGACCAAATATTCACCCAACTTATTGTGGGAAGCTTGTGGAAGGCTACCCGACATGTTTGACCCTGTCACACCCTGACCATAGAGAGCCATCAGTTCTCTATGGGGTAATAGGTCACAGCATGACCGGGGGTTTTCTAGTTATTATAGTTCTGTTGGTGTGTGAGTATGGTTCCCAATTGGAGGCAGCTGAATATTGTTGCCTCTAATTGGGGATCATACTTAGTGTGTCCCTTTTCCCACCTGCATTGGGGGATATTGTTGTTGTGTTTGAGTGCCATTGTGAGCTACACATTTCACGTTCGTTATATCTTTGGGTTTTTTTTGGAAGTTTCACTATTAATAAAATGTGGAACTCTACTCACGCTGCGCCTTGGTCCACTTATTTAGACAACGATCGTGACAGACCCAAGTTATTAAACAGTTTGAAGGCAGTGCTACCAAATACTAATTGAGTGTATGTAAACATCTGACCCACTGGGAATGTGACGAAAGAAATGAAAGCTGAAATAAATCATTCTCTCTACTATTATTCTGACATTTCACATTCTTAAAATAAAGTGGTGATCCTAACTGACCTAAAACAGGGAATTTTTTAACTGGGATTAAATGTCAGGAATTGTAGAAACTGAGTTTAAATGTATTTGGCTGAGGTGTATGTGAACTTCGAACTTCAACTGTATCTGTCAATCATTAACATGGTTTTACAACCATAAAACAAATGAGGGTGTCACCTTTTATGGGTTTATGCTGTCCTCATTTGAATCATGATACAGGATGCTGGAGAAAAGGCAGGTGCAGCTGACAAATATCAACGTCGTTCCCTTTGGCATTTGGCAAAACGTAAGCATAAACAGCTCCCTTTGCATGAACAGTTTATACGATAAAGGAACCTCTGTCAAAAGGCTCTTCTTTAATGCCCTTCTCCTGTTATCTCCCTCAGATTGATGAGCACCTCAGATTCATGATTCTGAAGGATGAAGTGCACCCTGAAATGGACACCTGTATCATTGTTGAATATAAAGGTAGTCATGTCCTTTGTAAGAGCATGTGGTGCTAGCTTCGCCAGAGCCCTGGGTTCAATTCCTGCAGTCACAGGAAGTCACTTTTCATAAAAGGGTCTGCTAAGTGGTATATACACCGAGTGTACGAAACATTAGGAACACCTTCCTAATATTGAATTGCACCCCCCTTTTGCAATCAGAACAACCTCAATTGGACTCTATTGGCATGGACCCTACAAGGTATTGAAAGTGTTCCACAGGGATGCTGGCCCATGTTGACTCCAAAGCTTCCCACAGTTGTGTCAAGTTAGATGGATTTCTTTTGTGTGGTGAACCATTCTTGATACACACGGGAAACTGAGCATGAAAAACCCAGCCGCGCTGCAGTTCTTGACACACTCAAACTGGTGTGCCTGGTACCTACTACCATACCCCCTTCAAAGGCACTTAAATGTTTTGTCTTGCCCATTCACCCTCTGAATGACACGCATACACAATCCATGTCTCAAGGGTTAAAAATCCTTCTTTAACCTGTCTCCTCCCCTTCATCTACACTGATTGGAGTGGATTTAAATAAGTGATCATACCCTTCACCTGGATTCACCTGGTCAGTCTATTTCACGGAAAGAGCATGTGTTCCTAATGTTTTGTCCAGTCAGTGTACAAGCAGGTCACACATTCTGACTTTCATCCCACTTTATCCACCTACAGATTATACATCCATATAAAGATGGGCCCATCAGGATACCTTAAGAGTCAGTCATTAACATACACATCCTGTCTGATTCAGCTCCATCAGGATAATTAAGAGTCATTATGTCATTGACCATACACATCCTGTCTGATTCAGGTCCTTGTCAGTTCAGTAGTAAAAGCATATGCCAGTGCCACCTGGTAGGCATACGATGCACCTTAAAGCCTTGTCTCAACCTTATCTCATTTGACGGGTGCATCTGATTCAGGTCCTTGTCAGTTCAGTAGTAAAAGCATATGCCAGTGCCACCTGGTAGGCATACGATGCACCTTAAAGCCTTGTCTCAACCTTATCTCATTTGACGGGTGCATCTGATCCTGGTTCTCCCACCCAGGTCATATGATCCTCAACACGGTGGACTGCACCAGGCCAAACTACGGCCGACTGCCCCACAATGTAGACCTGATGATGAGTGACTTTGCTGGAGGGGCGTCTGGCTTCCCCATGACCTTCAGTGGAGGAAAATACACAGGTGAGGTGGACGGGTATACAGCATCCAAATGTATAGCCGGACAAATAACAGAGAAATGAATTGCTCCCTTGGGTTTTCCTTTCTATTGCCTGCAGATGGAGTGAATCTCAATTGTATTTCCTCTCTCCTTATCTCCTCCTCAAAGCACATCAGAACAGATATGAGGTTACTTCCCTCGGATGTTCTCCTCCAATGCATTTTGAGGAGGCAAGGGGAGAGGAAGCGAGGAATCAAGGAAACACAACTGAGGTTCGGTCAATGACTAGTGTCGATTTCACCCTGCAGAGAGCTGGAAAGCTGATTTCATCAAGAATGAAAGGAAGAAGCTCATGAACTACAAGGCCCAGCTGGTAAAATCCTTGCAGCCCAAGATCTACTGCCCGTTTGCCGGTTACTTTGTCGAAGCACATCCCTCAGACAGGTATTACAAAATGTTTACTTTTGTGTACAAATTCCGTTCTAGGTTCAGGTTAGGTTTTGACCCCTCTTATTGCTTCAATTGCAGTCACTCAATATAAGTTGCATCCCAAATTGACATTGACAACTGACATAAGTTAACTGACAGGTACATTAAGGAAACTAACACGAAAAACAAAGCGGAGGAGCTCAATGCCCTGATAAAGAAGAGCGCTCCAGGCATAACAACATGGACACCCAAGCCAGGCGCTGTGCTCGATCTGGCACTGGCTCTGATGAGCCCCAGCCGGTAGGATTGCTCATCAATCAGCAAATCGTGTGTCCATGTCTGTCATATCAGTCCATAGAAATGCCAACAATGATCAATATTTACAAATCACATTTTGGTGTTTGATGTTTCCCTCTGTTGTCAATACCATTATTACCTCACTTCCCTACATTGTTAACCACTATTAAATCACTTCCCTACATTGTCTACCATTATTACATCACTTTCCTACATTATCTACCATTATTGCATCACTTCCTTACATTATCTACCATTATTGCATCACTTCCTTACATTATCTACCATTATTGCATCACTTCCTTACATTGTCAACCATTATTATCTCACTTCCCTACATTGTCTGCCATTATTATCTCACTTCCCTACATTCTGTTTTTTCCTACATCATTGAATTCCTTTTTTAATGTTGTAACCCAGGTCAAATGCACTTTAAATCATGTACGATTTGACTGTAACCACAGGAAAGCCATCACCGACCCTCCATCCGGGACAAACATCTATAAGGACAGTTGGGACTTTGATTTGTACGTGGATGAACTGAACAGGGCCATCACCGCTGAGATATTTAAACATAAAAGCTGGATCCAATTTTATTACATCTGGGCAGGGTTTAAAAACTACAATCTAGTTGTCCGGGTAAATATTGCAGTCCATATAAAAGTCCTCACAGCTCTTAGTGCTCTACTGCACATCTACAAGCTGACTCCTGGGGTGGATTCATTAGTCGCAGACTGTTGCAAAACGTTTTTTCAACAGAAACCGATTACTGTTTCCTCTTGGAACCAAACGGAAGCCTAAATTTGTCCAATAGAAACTTGTTTTCATTGCAAAATGTTTTTTGTTTGGATTAAACGGACTAAACTTTTTTGCAACAGTCTGCAATTTAGGAATACACTCCTGGTTACTCCTGACTCGCATTCAGTAGGCAGTAAAACATGCAAGGAAAATTTTAAATATTATTGGACAATCTCCATTTTAAAACGTTTCTAGGTTTTGTACCGACTGAACGCGACACCTTCCATTCACTTCCTCTCTCTGCAGATTTCTGGAATGTTTAAAACATGTACGGACGCTCTCACGGACACGGACTAAGCCTATTCCTGAATTGAAAAAAATTAAAAGCTCAATGGAGAATCTCTATCAGATTTTTGGGGGGTTCCAGGACTAGGCTTAATTTATGTCCAGGAAACTGCCCTTGGAACAGCTGATTTTGGCTGCTTGGATTGTCAGATGGGCAGGCTTGACACTTTAGGGACTATGACCCTTGGTTCCATTGTGCCAGGCATGTTCAATCAATTTGAAAAATAAAAATACATTTTTAACCCAAATCTAGTGGGTTCGAGGGTTGTAATTAGAACAAATCTTTTCCAATTCTTCTCATTCTTTTGCTACTTTCTTTTAAGATTCTAGTAATTCTTTAGATTCTGTTTATTGATTATGGTTATTCATATTCTAGTTATCTGGTATTTATCATAACTGCAGGTCAGTGAATAACGCAAATTGTTTGAATTCCAACTAAACATAGCCTAACTGTTTGTAATATGTATTTAAGGTCATAGAGACGGATGAGGACTTCATTCCGATAGACAATGGCTACAACTATCTGGTGGACTTCATGGATCTGTCCTTCCCTACTCAGAGGCCCACTAGAGAGCACCCTTATGAGGAGGTGAGCATGGCTACAACACCTGCTCACCTATATACTATTAAGTACACTGCACTCAACTTGAGAAGAATCAAAACAATCATTGTGGAGCAGGAACATAGCATGTTACATCTGTCAAGGGTGGCAGGTAGCCTAACAGTTAAGAGCACTGGGCCAGTTACCGAAAGGTTGCTCGTTCAAATCCCTGAGCTTACTATGTGAAAAATATTTTGATGTTCCCTTGAGCAAGGCACTTACAGTGCATTCGGAAAATATTCAGGCCCGTTTACTTTTCAATATTTTGTTATATTACAGCCTTATTCTAAAATGGATTAAATAAAATAAATCCTCATCAGTCTACACAATACCCCATTTTGACAAAGCGAAAATAGGTTTTTAGAATTATTTTTGCAAATGTCAAGAAATTATAAAATACCTTTTTTACATAAATATTCAGACCATTTGATATGAGAATCGAAATTGGGCTCAGGTGCATCATCCTGTTTCCATTCATCATCCTTGAGATGTTTGTCCAACTTGACTCCACCGGTTGTAAATTCAATTGATTGGACATGATTTGGAAAGGCACAGAACTGTCTATATAAGGTCCCACAGTTGACAGTGCATGTCAAACCAAGCCATGAGGTCGAAGGAATTGTCCATAGAGCTCCGAGACAGGATTATGTCGAGGCACAGATCTGGAGAAGGGTACCAAAAATTATCTGCACCATTGAAGTTCTCCTAGAACAGTGGCCTCCCTCATTCTTAAATGGAAGACATTTGGAACCACCAAGACTCTACCTAGAGCTGGCCGCCTGGCTAAACTGATGATTCGGGGGAGAAGGGCCTTGGTCAGGGAGGTGACCAAGAACCCGATGGTCACTCTGACAGAACTCCAGAGTTCCTCTGTGGAGATAGGAGAACCTTCCAGAAGGACAACCATCTCGGCAGCACTCCACCAATTAGGCCTTTATGGTAAAGTGGCCAGACGGAAGCCAGTCCTCAGTAAAACGCACATGCCAAAAGGCACCTAAAGGACTCTCAGACCATGACAAACGGGATTCTCTGGTCTGATGAAACCAAGATTGAACTCTTTGGCCTGAATGCCAAGCGTCACGTCTGGAGGAAACCTGGCTTTGGGACAAGTCTCTGAATGTCCTTGAGTGGCCCAGCCAAAGCCCGGACTTAAACACAATCGAACATCTCTGGAGAGACCTGAAAACAGCTGTGCAGCTACGCTCCCCATCCAACCTGACACAGCTTGAGAGGATCTGCAGAAAAGAATGGGAGAAACTCCCCAAATACAGGTGTGCCAAGCTTGTCGTATCATGTCCATGTCCAAGAAGACTCAAGGCTGTAATCGCTGCCAAAGGTGCTTCAATAAAGTAAAGGGTCTGAATAATTATGTAAATGTGATATATGTATTTTTTTTTAAATGCAATACATTTACAAAAATTTCTAAAAAGCTGTTTTTGCTTTGTCATTATGCGGTATTGTGTGTAGATTTGTTTTCTTTAATCAATATTAGAATACGGCTGTAACGTAACAAAATGTGGAAAATGTCAAGGGGTCTGAATACTTTCCGAATGTACTGTAACCCTAATTGCTACTGTAAGTCTCTGGATAAGAGCGTCTGGTAAAATTGTCGCGGACGTCGTTGTGGAAATGACTGGACCAAGGTGCAGTGTGGTGAGCGTACATTTTCTTTTATTTGGGTAAATGTCGCCAACAAAACAAACAAAAACGACCATGAAGCTTACTCGGGCTATAGTGCCACTAGCAAAGATAACTACCTACAACATACAAAGGAAAAAAGGCTTTCTAAGTATGATTCCCAATCAGATCCAACAATAGACAGCTGTCCCTGATTGAGAACCATACCTGGCCAAAACATAGAAATAAAAAACATAGAATGGCCACCCCACATCACACCCTGACCCAACCAAATAGAGAAATAAAACGGCTCTAAGGTCAGGGCGTGACACAAATTGTAAATAAGAATAAACTTTTCCTTGGATTCATGTCATTCTCATGAGGTGAACGCTGTTCACAGACACAAAGAGATGGCAGGCTGCTATGCATAAGTTCAGGGGTTTGAATGTGTGGTGGCAGATGCAAATCTGATGCAAAGCTGTTTTCAGTTTAAGATCATTGTTGCTGGATTAAATGCAGTGCTTGATAAGTACAGTGTCTTCAGTATTGGTTTGGGGATGCTTTGCTGGCTCGGGACCTGGACAACTTGCCTTAATAGAAGGAACCATGAATTCTGCTCTTTATCAGAGAATTCTACAGTAGAAAGTCAGGACATCCATCTGTAAGCTGAAGTGCAGCTGGGTCATACAGCAAGACAATGATACAAAACACAATCAAGTCTACATGAAAATGGCTAAAAAGCAACAAATTTCAAGTTTTGGAATGGCCTAGTCAAAGTCCAGACCTAATCCCAATTGAAATGTTGCAGCAAGACTTGAAACGAGCAGTTCATGCTTGAAAACCCACAAATGTTTCTGAGTTAAAGCAGTTCTACATGCAAGAGTGGGCCAAAATTCCTCCACAGCGATATGAGAGACTGATCAACAACTACGGGAAGAATTTGGTTGCAGTCATTGCAGCTAAAGGTGGCACAACCAGTTATTGAGTGTAAGAGGGCAATTACTTTTTCGCACAGGGGAATTAGGTGTCGCATAACTTTGCATTTATTTAATTAACAATCTTTTTTTTGTTCTAAACTTAGGTTCCCTTTATCTAAAATTAGGTTTGGTTGAAGATCTGATAACATTCAGAATCACAAATATGCAAAAATAGAGAATCAGAAACGGGGCAAATACTACTTCACGGCACATCGGTAACAGGCTGACCACACCACTGGCGTGAGCGTTGCAAAATAAATGTAGGAATCTATATTATTGCACCCGCACTGCTCGCACGCGCCAACAAGCATCTGAGTTGCCAAGGGCTAAAATAGAAGTCAGTTCTATTTCTGATGCAGATCGCGCTGCAAGTCCTGCCTCTCCTTCTCCTCATTGGTTTATAGAAGCAGGTACACACGTGCCATCTCATTGGTTATACCTACGTGGGTGACTGAAGACGAATGAGGTCAGTGGCGGTAAATCACCTAATTTATGAAAGTTGCCAATCGTAATATAAAGTTGAGAAGAAAAAGCCTGGAAGGATGAGACTAGAAACAATTTGGTTGACCATTTTATGTGTGGATTAATTGGTGGAGTAGAGGACCTTGTGCATTTCAGGTAAAATAACATCAATGTTTATATCCCAGGACAAATTAGCTAGGAACAGCAAGCTAGCTAAATATGACAAATTAGCTAGCAAGTGCAAGCTGGCTAGCTAAATTGCCATAAATGTTTAACGCTTTTTGACCTGTCCCCAAATTAATATAATTGGTTCAGAGTTTGTTTTGATATTTTAACCTGCGTGTCGTTATCGCATCTGGTGTGGGGGGACAAAATATATTTATGCACGATGGTGCACGCGTGCAGCCAGGTTTGAGTTTCTAGTTAGTCTCTGAGAGCTTTGCACACCTGGATTGTACAATATTTGCCCATTATTTTATTTTATAATTCGTCAAGCTCTGTCAAATTGGTTGTTGATCATTGCTAGACAGCCATGCCTTAGATTTTCAAGCTGATTGAAGTTAACACTTTAACCAGGCCAATCAGGAACATTTAATGTCGTCTTGGTAAGCAACTCCAGTGTATATTTGGCCTCTTGTTTTAGGTTGTCCTGCTGAAAGGAGAATTTGTCTCCCGGTGTCTATTGGACTGAACCAGGTTTTCTTCTAGGATTTAGCCAGTGCTTAGCTATATTCCATTTATTTTTATCCTCCCTAGTCCTTGACCAAGACAAGCATACCCATAACATGATGCAGCCACTACCATGCTTGAAGAGTGGTACTTAGTGATGTTGCGTTTTCCCCAAATATTACACTTTGCATTCAGGACAAAAAGTTTCTTTCTTTGCCACATTTTATTGCAGTATTACTTTAGTACCTTGTTGAATTTTTTCTTCTTCTACAGGCTTCCTTCTTTTCCCTCTGTCATTTAGGTTAGAATTATGGAGTAACTATAATGTTGTTTATCCATATTCAGTTTTCTCCCATAACAGCCATTAAACTCTAACTGTTTTAAAATCATAATTAGCCTCATGGTGAAATCCCTGAGCGGTTTCCTTCCTCTCCAGCAACTGATTTAAGAAGGGCGCTTCTATCTTTGCAACGACTGTGTGTATTGATACAGCATCCAAAGTGTAATTAATAACTTCATTATGCTCAAAGAGATATTCCATGTCTACTCCCCCCCCCATCTACCAATAGGTGCCAGCCCCCTGGTCTTTGTGGTTGACTCTGTGCTTGAAACTCACTGCTTGACTGTGGCAACTTACAGCTAATTATATGTGTGGGGTACAGAGATGGGGTCGTCATTTCAAATAACAATGTTAAATAATATTATTGCACACAGTGAGTCTATGCAACTTGTGACTTGTTAAGCACATTTTTACTACTTATTTAGGCTTGCAATAACAAAGGGGTTGAATACTTATTGATTAATTATTTTTTATTAATTTGTAAACATTTCTAAAAAACATAATTCCACTTTGACATTATGGGGTATTGTGTGTAAATCAGTGACACAAAACCTAAATGCAATCCATTTGTAATTCAGGCTGTAACACAACAAAATGTGGGAAAAGTCCAGGAGTGTGAATACTTTCTGAAGGCACTGCAATCCACTTATGAGAAGGATCAATACAAAATACAACTGGGGCAGAAACATACCATGATCCAAATCTGTCATAAGAATAACATTTCATGGATGATATGGAATCATGTCACTCTCATAAGAGGTGAACGCTGTACGGGGCACAGACACACCGAGATGGCAGGCTACTGCAAAACTTTAGGGCTTTGAATGTGTTGTGGTTGGCAGATGGAAATCTGATGCCAAGCTGTTTTCAGTTGAAGATAATTGTTACTGGCTCAGTTCTCACTACTGCCTTAAGTGTAAGTTCCGGATTACGGAACGGGCACACAGGGCAAAATGTGTAGAATAGCAATACATTCGATTAACATGGAAAAATGTTCTGTCATATGTGTAGAATAGCATAAATTGAACTATAAAACAGCACATTTTTCTCTCTGCCCCATGGCAAAATGTGTTGAAATGCAAGAAGTGAGCTGTTTAGCTGGTGGTAGGGGCCCCGGGGCCCCAAATGCTGTAGCCCTGCTTCAATGCCAACATGCTTTGTAAGGAACCACCATTTATCTGCAAGTGGATCATTCGTTTGTTTTCCATTTCATGTAACTTGATTGGACTGAGAGATGGTGTACTACTTTCTCTTCTGTAAAGATCAAGAACAGGATCGGAGTCATGAGGCACGTGGTGAAGAATGGCTTTCTTTGGGACGACCTGTATATCGGCTTCCAGAACCGTCTGAGCAGAGAGCCAGACGTCTACCACCACCGGTAAGTCCTCGTCTCCTCACCTTCCCTCCTTCGCTTCCTTCCTCCCTTACTAGATGTCTACCACCACCGGTAAGTCCTCGTCTCCTCACCTTCCCTCCTTCGCTTCCTTCCTCCCTTACTAGATGTCTACCACCACCGGTAAGTCCTCGTCTCCTCACCTTCCCTCCTTTGCTTCCTTCCTCCCTTACTAGATGTCTACCACCACCGGTAAGTCCTCGTCTCACCTTCCCTCCTTTGCTTCCTTCCTCCCTTACTAGACGTCTACCACCACCGGTAAGTCCTCGTCTCCTCACCTTCCCTCCTTTGCTTCCTTCCTCCCTTACTAGACGTCTACCACCACAGGTAAGTCCTCGTCTCCTCACCTTCCCTCCTTTGCTTCCTTCCTCCCTTACTAGACGTCTACCACCACCGGTAAGTCCTCGTCTCCTCACCTTCCCTCCTTTGCTTCCTTCCTCCCTTACTAGACGTCTACCGCCACCGGTAAGACCTCGTCTCCTCACCTTCCCTCCTCCCTTACTAGACGTCTACCACCACCGCTAAGTCCTCGTCTCCTCACCTTCCCTCCTTCGCTTCCTTCCTCCCTTACTAGATGTCTACCACCACCGGTAAGTCCTCGTCTCCTCACCTTCCCTCCTTTGCTTCCTTCCTCCCTTACTAGACGTCTACCACCACCGGTAAGTCCTCGCTTCCCTTCCTCCCTTACTAGACTTCCACCACCTTCTTCCTTCCTCCCTTACTAGACGTCTACCACCACCGGTAAGTCCTCGTCTCCTCACCTTCCCTCCTTCGCTTCCTTCCTCCCTTACTAGACGTCTACCACCACCGGTAAGTCCTCGTCTCCTCACCTTCCCTCCTTCGCTTCCTTCCTCCCTTACTAGACGTCTACCACCACCGGTAAGTCCTCGTCTCCTCACCTTCCTCCTTTGCTTCCTTCCTCCCTTACTAGACGTCTACCACTACCAGTAAGCTCTCGTATCGTTATAAAGTCTATTGTGTTGCTGTACATTAGAGCAACGATTCTCAAATGGTGGGTTGGGACCCTAAATATTGTACCTGTCTTGGTTATTTGTTCAGGTTCTGGAACCACTTCCAGACAGAGTTGCCAGTCGCTGGGCCGGACTGGGACTTGTTCCTGCAGCAGGTGTCATCATACCAGAGGTCTGCTGAACCCCAGGGAATCCAAACAGAAAGTGTCTCTGCTTCTACATTGTCTTAGAAAAAGCAGACTGTACTGTCTCATGAGAACCAAGCTTTGTGCCTGTATCTATTAATGAATAGTAATGAATAAGAAGAGGTGCTCTCCCTGTAGGCACCACCAACCTCCCTGTGCTCCTGAAACAGGGAAAAAGGGACGTGGCTGACAATATTTAATTTCTGAATTGGTTCATTTAGGGTTCATTTTCAAATTGTTTTTTTCATGTAATGGTGAAATCTGTTAGCATAGCGTCTTGTTGCTTGGCAGGTCTGTATGTAGGGGACTAGTACCAAAAAGTAGGAAAATATATGCACTCACTACTATGTCGCTCTGGATAAGAGCGTCTGCTAAATGACTAACATGTGAATATGAATAAACCTTGTATCATTGATTATGTGTATTCTTGATTATGTGATTTTGGACATGTGCCAATTTTAGATTTTGGCTAGTAAGACTGTGATTAGGATGCTGGTCAGAGATCAGCTTAGTCATTTATGAATGTACAGTTATAAGTCTATTGTATTAAGCTGCTGTACACTGTGGCTGAACTAGAACTTGTCAACTTTAAAGTTATGAACTGTTGTGTGATTTCAATGTACCTGACAACCAATGAAGTTCCTCTGGGAGAAATCTAGTTATTCTAAGTTATGAGTAGGGCCCGATACATGGAATATATAGCTTCTCAGAAGTAACTCAATCCTCCAAAAGTATTTTTGTTTTTTAAAATAATTTTATCTGTTGCATTGATTGACAGACATGTAAAATACGGTGACAAAGCTACCCAGAGTTACTGTCTGCCTGAAGAGTGATGAGAAGTTCACAGAACTGACTCAATAGAAGTTCAGAAAACCACAGCCTTGAAGACACACACACTCCAGTAGATTCAAACAGAACTGCTGAATTCTCTCGTTCACACACATGAATAAGGGAAGTTAAGCTAAGCACAATACCACACTTTTTCCTAGCCTTACAGGATCCTAGAGACCGTAACTCTCTCTAGCTATCGCTCTAGATAAGTCTCTCCCTGTATCTTCCTCTGTCTCACTTTTCAACAATGACATGAAATGACCATAATCTCCTTTATGAGTTGGATGCCACCATCGCCAAGGCTTTCCCACTGTCCACAGACGTCAATTCAACGTCTAGTTTTGATTTACATTTGTTTGAGTTGTCAACTGTCAATTCAAACCGAAATCAACAAATGTCACAATTTCATTGGATTTAGGTTAAAAATTGATGAAAAAAGTTAAATGTATTGACTTGACTTGCGAATCCTATCCGTTTTCAGGTTGATTCAACGACATCACATGGATTTCTTTCCGGTTGAAATGACGTGGAAACAAAATGTATTCAACCATTTTCTGCCCAGTAGGTTACCTCAATCTTTTGGCAGTTTATTACACGACATAGACTCACTAGTTCACAGCATTTCACATTGACTTCCTTCCTCCTCACCATCCAGCAGTAAAATATGCAGACATCTCAGTTCCTGTGTGACACAAGGTGCTTTACCGAGAAAGGAGATGTGATGTGAGACGTTTATGTCCTGTCCTGGTTCAATCGTCTGTATCTGAAGCATGGGGCAGCTACTGCTGCAGGGATTTCTGTGGGCTGTGATTTTCCTGGGCTCATCTGTCCCTAATATCGAGTCCTCAGAGTACAACCCATTTCCTGGCATCACCGATAAGAAGTTCATCGACGACTGTGTGAGGATACACAACGACAACCGATCCTCGGTGAATCCACCAGCCAGAAATATGCTCTACATGGTAAGCAGTGAGCCAATGAGTGGTTAGAGCGTTGGACTAGTATCCGGAACTGACAAGGTACAAATCTGTCGTTCTGCCCCTGAACAGGCAGTTAACACACTGTTCCAAGGCCGTCATTGAAAATAAGAATTTGTTCTCAACTGGCTTGCCTAGTCAAATAAAGGTTTTAAAAAATTAGAGCATGCAACACTATTCTCAAGTCAAAACTCAGTAATGCCATAATATAGCTAATACTGGTTCCATGTAAATTATTCAGAATTGGATTGTTTTTGCAGTTGGAAAAGTGACAATTACGAATATACAATACGTGAATAGTGCCTAAGCTTCCTAAAGCAACAACAATGCATATAAACATTGCCTTGTGAGTAAGCTATAGTTGAATAAGACAGGGCTCTACTCTACACTGTCCTTTTTTACAAGAACGTGTAACGCCTAAGTTGAAAACTGTAGGCGCACACAAAGAAATGTAGGAGCACAATGAAAGATTTGAGGTAAAGTAATAAAGCTAGAATCCTACATTTTTCGAGGCGCACTGGTGCACCTAAATTAAAATTCCAGGTCGAAGACAAAATATGTAGCCACATAGGCAAGTAAAATGGTCGCACTGTAGAGGCCTGTAAAACTATGTTAGAATGAAAGGAGGACAAGCCAATCAGATCCATAGAGGCGTGTAATCAGTTTCATGTCACAGATACCGTCATTTCTTAGACACTCACTAATTTGGTTGTATTTTTTTTCTTTAAGACGTGGGATGAGGGCTTGGCCATCACTGCAAGGGCCTGGGCAAGACACTGTGATTTCCAGCACAACATCTACCTGAAAGAGGTCAGACGGGTCCACCCTGTCTTCTCCTCCGTGGGAGAGAACATCTGGGCAGGATACCCGCCCTCCACGTTCTCCGTCATGCGGGCCATGGATTTATGGGTCAAAGAAGTGAAGGATTACTCATACCATAGCAATGCGTGTAAACCAGGAAAAATGTGTGGCCACTACACACAGGTACATGTCCTCTACTGAATAAAACAGCATCACTGCTAAAAACCATCAAAACGACAAAATGCAGTTTTAGCATTGGTATAAAATCCCGGAAACTCAATATTTCATCATCTTTGCCGACTGTATGCTTGCATTCCCAGGTTGTTTGGGCGACGAGCTACAAGGTTGGTTGCCACCATCCAAATATGCCCAAATGGCGTCGACAGGACTTTGTTTTCTGATAAAGAGGGAGCCATATTGTTTGTAACTATGCAGACAGCTAAGTCCCTGGCCTGAATGCACATATTACATTCACAAAGCTCCAAGTCAGACTGAATGCACATATTACATTCACAAAGCCTAAGGCAGACTGAATACACATTACATTCACAAAGCGTAAGGCAGATTGAATACACATATTACATTCACGAAGTTACGGCAGACTGAATACACATTACATTCACAAAGCGTAAGGCAGACTGAATACACATTACATTCACAAAGCCTAAGGCAGACTGAATACACATTACATTCACAAAGCGTAAGGCAGATTGAATACACATATTACATTCACGAAGCCTAAGGCAGACTGAAAACACATTACATTCACAAAGCCTAAGGCAGATTGAATACACATATTACATTCACAAAGCGTAAGGCAGACTGAATACACATTACATTCACAAAGCGTAAAGCAAACTGAATACACATTACATTCACAAAGCGTAAGGCAACGAAGCCTAAGGCAGACTGAATACACATTACATTCACCAAGCATAAGGCAGACTGAATACACATTACATTCACAAAGCGTAAGGCAACGAAGCCTAAGGCAGACTGAATACACATTACATTCACAAAGCGTAAGGCAGGCTGAATACACAGATATACCAAATGAAATCAAATTGTATTGGTCACATACACATATTTAGAAGATGTTATTGCAGGTGTAAAGAAATGCATGTGTTCCTAGCTCCAACAGTGCAGTAATATCTAACAATTCATGTACACTGAAAGGAAAATTCCACCCCAAAACTATTTTGGTATTTGTTTCATTAGTCCATTGTATATATAGTCCCAAAAAGTGTTACATGTCAGCAATTTCAAGATACAGTCAGAAGTTTACATACACCTTAGCCAAATACATTTAAATCTAGTTTTTCACAATTCCTGACTTTTAATCCTAGTAAAAATTCCCTGTTTTAGGTCAGTTAGGATTACCAATTTATTTTAAGAATTTGAAATGTCAGAATAATAGTAGAGAGTGATTTATTTCAGCTTTTATTTATTTCATCACATTCCCGGTGGGTCAAAAGTTTACATACACTCAATTAGTATTTGGTAGCATTGCCTTTAAATTGATTCACTTGGGTCAAACGTTTCGGATAGCCTTCCACAAGCTTCCCACAATAAGTTGGGTGAATTTTGGCCCATTCCTCCTGACAGAGCTGGTGTAACTGAGTCAGGTTTGTAGGCCTCCTTGCTCGCACACGCTTTTTCAATTCTGCCCACACATTTTCTCTGGGAATGAGGTTAGGGCTTTGTGATGGCCACTCCAATACCTTGACATTGTTATCCTTAAGTCATTTTGCCACAACTTTGGAAGTATGCTTGCGGTCATTGTCCATTTGGAAGACCCATTTGCGACCAAGCTTTAACTTCCTGTCTGATGTCTTGAGATGTTGCTTCAATATATTCACATCATTTTCTTACCTCATGGTGCCATCTATTTTGTGAAGTGCACCAATCCCTCCTGCAGCAAAGCACCCCCACAACATGATGCTTCCACCCCCGTGCTTCATGGTTGGGATGGTGTTCTTCGGCTTGCAAGCCTCCCCTTTTTCCTCCAAACATAACGATGGTCATTATGGCCAAACAGTTCTATTTTTGTTTCATCAGACCAGAGGACATTTCTCCAAAAAGTACAATCTTTGTCCCCATGTGCAGTTGCAAACCATAGTTGGCATTTTCATGGCGGTTTTGGAGCAGTGGCTTCTTCCTTGCTGATGTCGACATAGGACTTGTTTTAATGGGAAAATCAAAATAAATCAGCCAAGACCCCAGAAAAAAAATTGTAGACCTCCACAAGTCTGGTTAATCCTTGGGAGAAATTTCCAAATGCCTGAAGGTACCATGTTCATCTGTACAAACAATATTACGCAAGTATAAACACCATGGGACCACACAGCCGTCATACCGCTCAGGAAGGGGTGCGTTCTCCTAGAGATGAGCATACTTTGGTGTGAAAAGTGCAAATCAATCCCAGAACAAAAACAAAGGACCTTGTGAAGATGCTGGGGTGAATAGGTACAAAAGTATCTATATGCGCATTAAATCTTTGTCCCCATGTGCAGTTGCAAACCATAGTCTGGCATTTTCATGGCGGTTTTGGAGCAGTGGCTTCTTCCTTGCTGAGCGGCCATTCAGGTTATGTCGACATAGGACTTGATTTCTTTTGATTTTCCCATGATGTCAAGCAACAAGGCACTGAGTTTGAAGGTAGGCCTTGAAATACATCCACAGGTACGCCTACAATTGACTCAAATGATGTCAATTAGCCTATCAGAAGCTTCTAAAGCCATGACATCATTTTATGGAATTTTCCAAGCTGTTTAAAGGTACAGTCAACTTAGTGTATGTAAACATCTGACCCACTGGAATTGTGATACAGTGAATTATAAGTGAAATAATCTGTCTGTAAACAATTTTTGGAAAAATCACTTGTGTCATGCACATAGTAGATGTGCTAGCCGACTTACCAAAACTATAGTTTGTTAACAAGAAATTTGTGGAGTGGTTGAAAAACAAGTTTTAATGACTCCAACCTAAGTGTATGTAAACATGACATCAACTGTATATAACTTTCAAAATACAGAAATGCAGCCGGTATGATGCGTTGTGCATCATAAGATGCAAAATGAATCATTTCTGGAACACTTGGGGAATTTTTTAAAGGTTATTGGAATTATGCAACCTTGCACACATTGTACTTTCCCTTCGGCAAAAAAAGTCTAAGATGCTCTGATTTTAGAAATATGGAAATATTTTAGATAAATTAAAAGGATGTGCATTGCTTTCTCCAGGGGAAACGTGGTTGGGATGTTACCATACCAGAACGGGTTGGAAGAATGCAGCTCTTGTGAGGGTGCAAACAATCAATGCCAGGCCAAGCTCTGCCGTGAGTCTGTCAGCTACCATTTCCCACACCCAATAAAATAACAAGATACAGGACAACCCTGTGATGGTCTGAATCTTCAACATATTCCTTCACAACACCCCAATACTCTTTCCCTTGAACATGTAGCATGTACAACACCCAATACCATTTTCCATTCGTGACATAATAAAGCTGCCTTCTCTTCTCTCTTTACAGACAATGCAAAACGAGATGAACAGAAAAGTATGTTTTGGATACGCAACCCTTAAATTAAATTAACTTCCTAAACCACAATGGCAGAATGTGTTCTTTGTGACCAACATTAGCCTTTACTTTTCTCACCTGTGTACAGGTTACAGATGGACCCCCGACTGGGACCCCACCCTGGCCACCTGTGGCCCCTGCTGCATGGCCATATTGGCCATCCGACCCCTGGCCCTTCTCCTCACCTTTGTCGCCGCATTTGGAGTACACAGACTGTACCCAAGCATATTCTTTTACGAATAGCTGAGAGGTTTAGACTGATTGACCTGCACTGACGTTCTCATTGTTGTCATGGCTTTCTCAATGTGGTCCTGTCTTTTTAAAATTCCCGCAGAGCCTCAAACCAAACTCCCATTGTGGTACAATAAAGTGAACTACTACTAAAATGTATATGCTGCTTTTGCTGCTTCCATTAATGTGTTAAAGGGAAAGTTTACCCCAAAATGTAACCAAACGTTCATTTACTGACCTCAAGGAGTTTGCAGCAGTCTTTAATACAAACTATACGGCAAGCCCTCTAAAGTAAACAATGCCTAAAATAAGAGCAGGAAAAATAGGTCTCAAATAGCTCACACATAAATTTCACAATCTGTGTTTCTGTTAAGTTACATTTTTGAAAATGAACTGTTTCTTCACCAAAAATCATGTTTGCTTAACAATGAGCAATGGTGTTGGCAAAAGCACAAACAAGTCTGGGACCAGGCTCACCAACCACTGACAGCAGAACTCATAACACAAGAGCTTATGAAGGTTGAAGAGCGGTGTCTAAAATCATCTCATTTGGCCTAACAGGAAAATCAATTCTACAAATACAGAATAAGAGATTATCATATACTTGTTTTATTGAGTCTTTAGAAGTAGCAACACCAAATGACAAAGAATGCAGCCCAACACACAGTTATCCTAAACATCACAATGCTATGTCACTGTTCAGCAGTCCTCTAGGCCCATTTCTGCAACACTTGACGCCTGTAGCAGCACACGACAACAATGTTCATTTAATCATGAACTAAAACTTTCAGTGCCTTTTCTCAAAGCCTGCAGGTAAATAGCTTGTTAATCATTTATAATAAGGACTATAAAAAAAAGCTTTTAATAGTATGCATGTTTTTTTAATGAGTATACATTAACAGACTAAGTCAGCATCATTATGAAACATTACTAGCCTTCCAATGCATTAACTGCATCATAAGCCATTATACTCGCAGTGTTCATAAAGGAGAGTGCTTACTGTAAATATTAACATGGACAGGTGTTGGTGGAAAGCAGTACAGGTTGTTCTGAGGATTAGGACAAGAGGAGGAATCTGTGGCGTCGGGATAAACCAGGTGAATCACATTCTGTGCACGGCTTACAAACAGTTGGTAAACAATATTGAAGAACGGGCCTCAGTCACAGGCTAACTAGGTAACACATATAGGGAGACACCTTTACTGTATACTGTCTCCTCTACTGAGGACAGAGGCATTCCATATTCATTTCATCAAAACTGAGGAAGATTCATCTCTGTGAGGAATTGGGGATATTCTATTAATATCCCAAATACATCTTTAAACATACCCATGTCCTGACAAACCTGACGTCCTTCACGCCAGTGATCTGCATACCTCCTTTGAATGCAGCAATAGTGAATATTGTCCATTGTCCAAGCTTTTCCAAGGTTAGCCCTTGTTCTTTTTCTTCTTGTCATAGGCGGGTTTGGTCTGTGGGACAGGGTTAACAGAGGGGGCTCCTAGCTTCTTGGTCTTGGCTTTCCTTACCTTAGCCTTGATGGCCTCAATGTTGATTTTGGCTTCTGAGGGAGCTAGAAAAAAACATAAGAAAACTAACATTAAACAGCTGGGTGTGGCTGTGTGGGAGAATGTGCTCAGGCAATGCTTCATTTAACCACTCAGTTAATGATAAGAATTAACATTTGTTACATTGATTTTCATTCTAGAAGAATCCTTTCAAAGTGCATAAAATCATTTTATTATAATTGAGAATATAATGTTTCTGAACACCTCTATATTCATATGGAGTATAATATTTGTGTGCCCAACTTTCTCACTCATTATTATTCACGATTCATTCAGGGTTATCCATAATCACAGTAGCATCCACATTATCCATATCATGAAAGCAACAACCAAAGTCTAGGAGGAAGGGTAGGCCAGCTGATGAAGATGAGTCTTTAAGGCCTGCTTTAAAAAGCCCCAAGATTGTCAGGAAGAGAGTTTCAAAAGATCTGTGAGTGGGAGGAAAGGGCCTGGTTGCCTAACTGGTGTGGGACATGAAGCAGTCTGGCATGGCTTGAAGGAAGTGGGTGCAAAGGTCAGGTGGAGAGAAGGTAGTTTAGAACATAATTATTCAAATGATTCACTGTACCTTTGTTGGTCTTCTTCATAACAGGTTTCTCCTTAGGAGGAATAAAGGCCCTGTTTCGCTCCTCTTGCCTCTTAGACAACACCTCGGCTTGTTTCACCTTGAAAACACAGACACAATCAGGCATAGGACAAATGGATTTGGCACAGTAAATCCTGTTGTGTGTCTTTTGAAGGCCATTAGTTTCTCATGCAATGCTATACAAATAGTAACTGGTGCATAGCTATCAAGTCCAGTGATGGTTGCGACACCTAAGGACAAAGCTGTGTCAAGTGATATCCATGGTTACCTTTATCTCCTCCATCTTCTTCCTCTTCTTAACACTCTCTCGAAGGAAGAACTCTCCCGTTGCCAGTTCCTTGTCAATCTAGACAACCAGGAAACACAACACAGTGAATCCAGGAACATGGGTATGAACAAGCCTAGTGATAGGTTTAGTGATGGATGGGTTATATTAAGTAGTTATAGACCAAGTCATCTGTTGATGTTAGGCTCTATGGCTGTTGTATGTTATAGTACAAGGATGATTAAAAAAGAAGATTGGGAACTTAAGCAATTTGCGGGCCAGAAAAGAGGCAGTTTAAAATATATTCATAAGACGTTCAAGAGTGACCTGGAGTAATAATTTCCAGGCCACTCTTGAACTTCTAAAACTAAATAGAAATTACGTAGAAATAATGGACTCATATATTTTTTTTAAGTGCCCTTTTTCCAGCTCGCAAATTGCTTTTGCCTTACAAATCAGGTTGAAAAAAATCTGTGCCCCCGCTGAATTTTGAAATCCCAATGTGGCCTGGAGCCAAAGTTATTACACACCCCTGTTACTGTATTTGGAAGAGGACTTGTCAATGTCCTGTGTTATCTTGAAACTGAACTTTAAAAATATTTATTTTTTATTGTACTGTGCTTGCACTTTGACGTGCCATCTACATGAAGATTAGTATACTGGGCTGGCATGTTTTATGACACAGGAACCGATACAAATAAATACATCATGCCTGCATGGTGGTTCTGACCCACTAACCTGGCTCTCAGGCTGCTGCGGGAGGCGGTTCTGACCCACTAACCTGGCTCTCAGGCTGCTGCGGGGGGAGGCGGTTCTGACCCACTAACCTGGCTCTCAGGCTGCTGCAGGGGGAGGCGGTTCTGACCCACTAACCTGGCTCTCAGGCTGCTGCGGGGGGTGGCGGTTCTGACCCACTAACCTGGCTCTCAGGCTGCTGCGGGGGGAGGCGGTTCTGACCCACTAACCTGGCTCTCAGGCTGCTGCGGGGGGTGGCGGTTCTGACCCACTAACCAGGCTCTCAGGCTGCTGCAGGGGGAGGCGGTTCTGACCCACTAACCAGGCTCTCAGGCTGCTGCAGGGGGAGGCGGTTCTGACCCACTAACCTGGCTCTCAGGCTGCTGCGGGGGGAGGCGGTTCTGACCCACTAACCTGGCTCTCAGGCTGCTGCTGCGGGAGGCGGTTCTGACCCACTAACCTGGCTCTCAGGCTGCTGCGGGGGGAGGCGGTTCTGACCCAATAACCTGGCTCTCAGGCTGCTGCGGGGGGTGGCGGTTCTGACCCACTAACCAGGCTCTCAGGCTGCTGCGGGGGAAATCGGTTCTGACCCACTAACCAGGCTCTCAGGCTGCTGGGGGGAGGCGGTTCTGACCCACTAACCAGGCTCTCAGGCTGCTGCATGGTTCTGACCCACTAACCTGGCTCTCAGGCTGCTGCGGGGGAGGCGGTTCTGACCCACTAACCTGGCTCTCAGGCTGCTGCGGGGGAGGCGGTTCTGACCCACTAACCTGGCTCTCAGGCTGCTGCGGGGGAAAGGTGTGTACTCCTTGGGCATTTGTCGTCTTTTTCTTAGGCTCCTTGCGCTGTGGTCAGGTTCTTGTGTCGGAAGTTGGGTAGGAATCCATAGCATCAATGCCCCTCTTGTAGCTCTGTAGCCGCAGCTATGGTCGGGGTCCTTGGACAGCTCGCGCTTGATCATGAGCGTCTGCGGCCGACCCCAATCGAACAGTCGCCAGAGGAAAAAGGGAGAAACGTTCTAATTAACTTGGAGAAACGTGTTGGAATAATTAACTTGGATTATTGAAACTGAGGGCCTGCTGGAGGTCATTTTGCAGGGCTCAGACAAAGGCGGAGGTACACCTGCTGCTGGGTTGTTGCCCTCCTAGACTCTCCTGATGTACTGGCCTGTCTCCTGGTAGCGCTCCATGCTCTGGACACTACACTGACAGGCACAGCAAACCTTCTTGCCACATCTCGCATTGATGTGCCATCCTGGATGAGCTGCACTACCTGAGACACTTGTGTGGGTTGTAGACTCCGTCTCATGCTACCACTAGAGTGAAAGCACCGCCAGCATTCAAAAGTGACCAAAACATCAGCCAGGAAGCATAGGAACTGAGAAATGGTCTGTGGTCCCCACCTGCAGAACCACTCCTTTATTGGGGGTGTCTTGCTAAATGCCTATAATTTCCACCTGTTGTCTATTCCATTTGCACAACAGCATGTGAAATTTATTGTCAATCAGTGTTGCTTCCTAAGTGGACAGTTTGATTTCACAGAAGTGTGATTGACTTCGAGTTACATTGTGTTGTTTAAGTGTTCCCTTTATTTTTTTGAGCAGTTTATATAGCCCTTGTTCTCTTTCTTATTGTCATACACACCAATTGATTCGTGAAGAGTATAATTCAGCAGAACCCAAAATATAAGATTGTTTGTAAACAATGTCATTGTAAACAAACACGGTGTAGCTTCAACAAAAATCTTTAAACTATAATTTTGATAACTTGGATCAGTCCTTGCATCCATAGCCGTCTATGAATTTGAAATTTAATTTCTCAAAAGCCCATCCCTCATGGGATTTAAAGGATTGCTCCTTTAAATCCCTTGAGCCACAGCATTAAAGAAGCAACACCTCACATGTTTGATTTCTTTGACTGCTTAGAAACGCCTAAAATAGCTTAAGTATTGCTTCCTCACTTACCATATAAAAAAAAAATTGTTTTGCTAAGATTTTGGTTATTGTTGACAACCTCGTTTACAAATTCCTTTATTCCGATTGGCTCTCGTACACAACTGCCCAAACACGATAAAAAACTTGAAAATAAGTTATGATGGATAGAATAAGTTGTTCTCAGCTGTCAAGGAACTTCAAACTTCCCTTTTGGGATCATGGTAAGTTCAAGTCATCTATTCTAAAGGACTCCTCTGTGGCGTCAACAAAAACCCCACATCCTCTTACATAGAACTGTGTCGGTTGCTTTAGGTTTACCACAAACCATGACAAAGTACCACATAGACCACCTTTCGCCCCCAAATTGGTTGTGGAGGAGAAAGGTATCAATTACCTTGATGTTGTAGATGGGGTGGATGTTCTTCATGGTATCCAACACCACTTTCCGTACCTACATATGAAAAATAATATTTTAGTAGATAATTGAGTCACTTAGAGCACCAAAAAAAAAAAAAAAATAAAAAAAAACTGTTGCTCACTCCAGGGAAGTTTAATATACTCCCCCCCCAATTTTGTGATATCCAATTGGTAGTTAGTCTTGTCCCATCGCTGCAAATCCCCTATGGACTCGGGAGAGGCGAAGGTCGAGAGCCATGCATCCTCCAAAACACGACCCTGCCAAGCCGCACTGCTTCTTGACACACTGCTCGCTTAATCCCGGAAGCCAGCCGCACCAATGTGTCAGAAGAAACACCGTACAGCTGGCGACCCGGAGTCAGCTTGCAGGCGCCCGGCCCGCCACAAGGAGTTGCTAGAGCGCGACGGGAAAAGGAAACCCTCCCCTAACCCGGACGACGCTGGGCCACATTCTCATTTACAGAAACAACCTGCGGAATAGTAACAGGGGAGAGAAATTAGTCAATTGGAGGCTGGGGATGATTGGGTGGCCATGATGGTATGAGGGCCAGATTGGGAATTTAGCCAGGACACCGGGGTTAACACCCTTACTCTTATGATAACTGCCATGGGATCTTTAGTGACCACAGAGAGCCAGGACACCCGTTTTATGTCCCAATCCAAAAGACTGCACCCTACACAGGGCAATGTCCCCAATCACTGCCCTGGGGCATTGGGATAAAAAAAATGTAAACTAGAGAAAAGAGTGCCTCCTACTGGCCTTTCAAACCAGGACAACCCTTCCAGCAGAATCTGGTCTCACCCAAGGGCAATAGTGATAGTATGCCCATTAATTGCAAAATTTATACGGCCTTATCTCCCTATTCCTACCCTACTGAACATGGCCCTGATTGAGGAAATCAGGAGAAAGCATTTAGAAACTGAAATGGAGAGGTACTACCTAAAACGCATTTTTGAGGCCGGTTGAAGGCCCTGGTCCACTCAGGGCTGACACAGTGTTCCCCTGCACCATGACGTAGCAATTGGTGAGCAGCTCCAATGCCTGAGGGGGAAACAGGTTAGATAAATGCCTGTAAGAGGGAGGTTGAATGTGTTCCATGGAGAGCAATCTCCATCCGCCGACAGTACTGCTGCTACGACCGCCGCCGCGACTGCCACCAGTACCGCCGCCGCTACGACCGCCGCCACTGCAACGACCGCCAACAGTACCGCCGCCACTGCTACGACCGCTGACAGTACTGCTGCTACGACCGCCGCCGCTACGACCGCTGACAGTACCGACACCGACTGTACGACCGCCGCCGACAATACGACCGCTTCTTACTGCACAGTGCCTCTTACTGCACAGTGCCTCTTACTGCACAGTGCCTCTTACTGCACCACAGTGCTTCTTACCTGCTCCTAATAATTTCCCTCTCCATATCCCCTACAAGAGTAAATATACTTACTTTGAATAGGTGCTTTTACTTTTATATCTCTTTTGCAAATTTTCTCCAGCTATATACTGTCCTAATTTTTTCTTCTACTTATTTGAATTCAATAGTTTTGTTGTTGTAGCACTGTTGAGAGGAGAGCTTGCAAGTAAATATATACACCCTGTGCATATGACAAATAAACTTTGATTTGATGAGCTGACTGATTCTGAAACGTTGGGAGGTGTTAATAACACTATGCTGCCACCTGGTGATGCTAACATCTAAACACAAAACTACTATGTATCCCATTGAACGCTCTCCCTGGCTGCATGGTTGAACAAGACGCACCTTGAGTGTAGATCCTTTAGGCCCGATGAGTCTCTGCCTCCTCTTCACAAACCGTTCTCTGGTTCTGACCAGCGTGCCAATTTTGATGATGTCACACGCCATGTCATCCTCCAAAATACGCACAGCCTAAAGGTGGAAGACAGAAGAAAACATCAACCAAATGAAGATGCTTGTGCTGGTTTCTTTCTTTGGGGTAAGTATAGAGTTTCGACTATTCTTCCACATTATCAGGCTCATTGTTGGAAGTTGAACTATGAATTGATAAACAAGAGAGCATGCCTACCTGCTCAAAAGGCACACTTCTGGCCAACAGCTTGATGAGGTCCCGTGCCCTCACAACGGCATATGGGTCAAAGGTCTTTTGGTGGTGCAAACCGTGATGCTGCCCTCGATCAAATCCAGGGTGGCCTTGATGTGCTGTTGATGAGGAAGAAAAGCAGAACATCAATGTTTTGGACAATTTAAAGGCTGTGTGCCTAAATCTAGGAGAGGATCATTCATCTTCACATGGCTACATATCTGCATGTTAACAGACACCTATACACGGGCTGATAAGAATGATCAACTCTTGTCAACATGTAACATTATTCTTAAAGCTGGAACCCTTAATGGTGAAACGACCTCGTCACATTGTGATCTTACAACAAAGAAGTTACTGCAAACAAAATTGTCCCCCTGAGACATCATTGCACAGTCCAGTGGAGGCTGCTGATGGGAGGACAGCTCATAATGGCTGGAACAGAGTGAATGGAATGGCATCACACATGGAAACCACGTGTTTGATACTATTCCAATCCAACCATTACCACAAGCCCATTCTCCCCAATGAAGGTGCCACCAACCTCCTGTGTTGCACACGCTATAGAACAGCAGAATACGTACTGCCATTTCTTACCACCGCTCGACACGCCTCTCCTCTGTTTCATCCACAAAACAAAAACAATAGCATAGGGCTGGTCCAGACAGTGACACCACAGACAGATTAATGAGCCAGATATTTCACCGGATGTGTGAATGTGAAGCATCCGGTCCATATTTCATGATATACTGGTATTGATGCAGGACCGGTTTGGGTTTTTAACTTTGCCTTCTATACCGAATGTTTGGTTTGTTAAATGTGATACACCATGTGTAATGTCAATTTTTATAATTCACTTCGCTTACTTGAGTCATCTCGCTCCCACTTTCTCTCCGTGCCACTTTCCACACAGACCTTGCCATGTCACTCAAGGAGCGCATTTGATGTTCCTCAACCACGAGACACTTGCCTTCAGTCTGCATGGTCAATGCAGCAATGTTGATGACAACAATGCTTTTCACTTTGCTTCTTAATAATAATCCACTAGCGTTCTATAATGACACTATTAGTTTGTGTTTCTTACATCAGCAAACAGCTTGTCTGTCTTTTCTTAGCAAGTGTCTCTAAATCTTGAGACAGTAATTGTTAGCCACTAATGCAAATAGCTAGCTAATAAAGATACGGAGTATGAGCAAATGTAGCTACCTAATACAGCCTGATAATACTAGTGATGGTGTAGACCTAAATCAGCATGTTGTTTGTGCAACAGTATCTTCTAAATCAAAGAGGAATATGCAAAGCAAGAATATGTTAGCTACATCAAGTAGCTAAGAGAACACATGAAATGTAGCCAAAGCTTATAGGGTCCCCTAGGAAACACTTACTAACAATTTAGTTCCTAACCGATCACAATAACTCCTCCCGGGCATTTTCATACGTTGTCATCTCAAACACTGTATTCAAAGTGCCCACTATTATAATCTAACTATAGAATTAGAAAAGTCATTATATTTCCAATTCCAACAGTTTTGCTCTAATTCACAAGTCACATTGCAATTGCAACATTTGGTTAAAAATAACATCCTAGATTATTTGCCCATATCGTGCAGCCCTTGTGGCAGTGTGGGAAATTCTCAATTGAGCAGTGGTGTAAAGTACCTAAGTAAAAATAATTTAAAGTACTTCAAGTAAAACATACTTTCAAGTACTAGTTAAGTAGTTTTTTGGTATCTGTCCTTCGCTATTTTTATTTTATTTTTGACAACATTTACTTTACCACATTCCTAAACAAAATACTGTACTTTTTACGCCATAAATTATCCCTGACACCTAAAAGTACTCGTTACATTTTGAATGCTTAGCAGGACAGAAAAATGGTCCAATTCACGCACTTTTCAAGAGAACATCCCTGGTCATCCACTGCCTCAGATCTTGAGGACTCACTAAACACAAATGCTTTGTTTGTCAATTATGTCTGCGTGTTGGAGTATGCCCCTGTTTATCCATTCATTTTTTTACAAGAAAATGGTGCCATCTGGTTTGCTTAATATAAGGAATTTGAAATGATTTATACTTTTATTTTTGATAATTAAGTACATTATATCAATTGCATTTACTTTTGATACTTAAGTATATTTAAAACCAAATATTTTTAGACTTTTACTCAAGTAGTATTTTACTGGGTGATACTTTTACTCATGTATAAAAATTGGGTACTTTTTCCACCACTGCAATTAAGTGCAGGAAATGCAGAAATAATAAGTGCTGAAATTTGTCTGACATTCTGCTAATTTTCTACTATTCCTACATCATTTTTTAAACGTTTTAATTATATGACCGTTGACTCTGGAATAACTGTCTCGTGGGCTTAGTTCAACTGCCCATCAGAGCCCAAAATACGTTTTTATAGACACCATAGCCCCGAGACATTGTTAAAGCTATAACTTGATCTCATGGATGGTTAAATCCTTGCATTCATAGCTCTGTCTATGAATTTGAGTGGCTACATTTCTCCAGCAACGTCCCTCAGCTTTTAACCAAACCCGTATCAGAATGGACGCTTTGTTATTATTTCAACTGCATATTTCCCTTTTAATTGGCATAACTTACTGAATCGCCTAATGCTTTTTGCACCAGTGGCCAGCATTCTTTCAGGTATGCCTCTCTATACTTCGGAAAGAGAGTGGCGAAACTGCTCTCCTCCAGTAGACCTTTGGGGTTGTCATCTTTTGTGAATGCTGGCTCCTTCCATCCATCGGGAACAGTGAAGAGTTGAGATTCATCCACTGAAAATACAAGATTAGAAGCTAGGATATAACATACCTAACGTTATAGTTAGCTTCATAACTAGGTAGGTACATTGCATGCACGTTTTCCCATAGAACAAACGTTCTTTCACTGAGAACAAATTGGTAGCAGTCTTCAAGCAGTGCTCATACTAGCACCATAAATAAGCATGAGGCCGGGCGCGAGCTACACAAATCAAGGGAAATCAGGCTTCTGCTCAGATACATGTATCCAGAAACGTGGACTATTATTAAGAAATAATACATTTGTTTCTGATACTAGACAATACCGTTGTAATACCTTGGTTTGTATTCTTTTTCGACTTCTTCCCCGACAGCGTTTCATTCACGCTTCCTTCGTTTGTGGAGGACGCCATTTTTGTTATGCCGGAAATACAGACCGGAACTGCGTAGTTTGGAACTGAGATGAGGGTTGCATTCAAAATTGCTGCGTTGCATTACGTGCTAAGAGCGTTCTTGAAACTATATCCCAATGTGTAAGAGTCTTTGCAAAATTGTGCCACAACAACCTTTTCGATCCTTACAATATTTGCTATTATTTATCTATCCTTCATATTGATTTGTCGTTCCTATCACTACATTATTGGAGCGGCAGGTAGCCTAGAGCGTTGGGTCAGTAACCGAAAGATCGAATCCCCTAGCTGACAAGGTAAACATCTGTCGTTCTGCCCATGTACAGGGCAGTTAACCCACTGTTCCTAGGCCGTCGTTGAAAATAATAACTTGTTCTTAGCTGACTTGCCGAGTTAAATTAAAAACAATTTATAATAACACCCCTATCACTATATTATATAAATAACAATTTATGACAGTGTGTTTCATGTTCAGGTGGTAACTTCGCTTCGTTGGCAAATTAGCTGCTGTTTAGCCATAATCAGCAGATTTTCGACCAACCTGGCGATACCTTCTTCGTTCTCATTTCGGAAGTCACTGGTGTCTTCAGAACTCTGATAGCTGGTTGCATTGAAAAAAAATATAGAAAATATATATCTATAGAAAATGCTCCATTATTAAATACAGTTTTGTGTAACGGATGTGAAACGGCTAGCTAGTCAGCGGTGGTGCGCGCTAAATATCGTTTCAATCGTGACGTCACTTGCCCTGAGACCTTGAAGTAGTGGTTCCCCTTGCTCTGCAAGGGCCGCGGCTTTGTGGAGTGATGGGTAACTGTTGTTGATGTGTGCAGAAGGTCCCTGTTTCGCGCCCGGGTATGGGCGAGGGACGGTCTAAAGTCATACTGTTACATTTGCAACATTTTATACGCCGCCATCTTTATACGCCGCCGTTATATGCTGCCGTGTCTTTGTACAAGATTTTGGCTATTAATTGTAACTAGCGTTAGCACATTGCCTGGAAGTCTATGGGAATAGCTAGCATGTTAGCTGCTACCATCGATTTCAATGCATTGTGCTTATGCCTAGAAATATGGGAATAGCTAGAATGCTAGGTACAGCCATGGGTGGGCCTTGGAGGGCATAGGCCCAGCCAATCATGAGTTTTTCCACGCACAGGCCTTATTACAGACAGAAATACTTCCAAGCCCGGTAAGGTCTACACTTGTATTCAGTGCATGTGACAAAACAGTTTGATTTGATGTCTGAGTGTTGCAGTGTGCCTCTATAGCTATCAATTTTTTAAAAATTGTGCCATTTGGTTAAGGAATTTTAATTATTTATACTTGTACATTTTTGCAATTACATTTACTTTTGATACTTAAGTATATTTATAAGCAAATACTTTTACTCAAGTAGTATTTCACTGGGTGACTTTCACTTGAGTCATTTTCTATAAAAAAAAGGTCTCTACTTTTACTCAGGTTTGACAATTAGGTAATTTTTCCACTACCACACACCATTCAGGTGGATGTATTATCTTGGCAATGGAGAAATACTCACTAACAGGGACATACAAATTTGTACACAGCATTTGAGAGAAATAAGCTGTGTGTATATGGACAATTTGTGATTTTTTTTTTATTTCACCTCATGAAACCAACACTTTACATGTTGCATTTATATTTTGGTTCAGTGTAGTTAAGTCATTTGATATATTGGCAAGTGGTTTGGGTGTGCCTGTCACAATTTGTCGACTGAGGTAGCCTACCACCAATAGCATTAGAAGCCACCGTACACCTACTCGTGGCATTTAATGTTAATCGTTCATTTTGGCAGTATTTACTTAGTGAAGACATCTGTACAAAACATATTGAATGAATCCCTGATAATACTCAGAACAAAAGGAAAAGAGATGTGGTTCCATGTTTTTATTGAGGCCTTGCTCTCTCATAATAATTCATTGTAGCCTTTGTTGCGCTCACACCAAGCATCATCAACATCAAGACACCCATGGTTCCTCCCACAACGTAGATCATTGTCAAAGCCTCATCCCCTGCAAGGAAACAGACACATTGAATTATAGCTGCACTCTGTAAGGGTGATGTGTATGCTTCCATACAGCCTTCACGCCTTAAGCTAGCCTAAGGCAGAGGCAGCAATTTCTTAAATAACCTTTAAAATGTTGATACATTTTCAACTTGAACTTTCCGGGTCTTCTCAACTCCCATCTCTAGTTGCAGGTGAAACGTTGGAATTTAGTAAATGCTCCGTTATCAAATAACATTTTTGCTTCATGAAGTAATAGAACAGGATACCTTTAGCATCTCCGATATTTGAAGTAGAAATTGTCCACCAATATTTGATTTTAAAAGACAAAGTTCCCATTAATATTGACCACTTGGAAAATGTAATTAAATCTGATTTCTAATAATACTTTTGCCCGACATTTTTCCAAGTTTTCACCATCATTGTAAAGCCTTAGATGTTTTTGCTGCTTTGACAAAGTCATTTCTGAAGAGTTATTTATTTCATGCGATTAGAGATACATTAAGAAAAAAACTTGTCCCTCATTTTAAGGTCAAACCTGTTACGTGAACTGAACTCACGTTTTAATATGATGAACCTAATCCATTTTAAATTATTTTTTCAAAAGACACATCTTAGTCAAATCATAATGTAAAAGCTGGTTCTACTCTTTCTGGTGGAAAACTGAGCGGGTTGAGCATAACATGTTAATAACCCAGTTAGCCATATACAGGCTAGAAATGTTAAGTTACATTTTTTTTGTAAAGCTTGCATTCAATTGTCCCTCCCTGTTGCATACAACAAACTGCCATCCCCCGTCACAAGAGGATTTAGGGCCGATTTAAGATGAAATCGTCAACCCTGTTACTTTAATTGTCACTTACAATTACTATAGTCAGTGCCTATTATTTAACCTTGATGGGGGGATAAGTATTATGTTGAACATGTGTTCGTTTGACAGAATGTTAAAATCAGGTGAAAAAAATAATTAACACCAAAAAGGGACACATTTCCTGGAACGACCCAACAATTATACACCATCTTAGTCATCTCTCATTGATTGGGACAGGCGGGTGTCAAAGCGATGTCATTTACAAAATAGCCTCCAACACTACTCAGCAAACTGGATGCAGTCTATCACAGTGCCATCAAAGCCGCATATACCACTGGCCCTCGCTACATATTCGGCGCTTGACCCACTGGCTCCAGGTCATCTATAAGTCTTTGCTAGGTAAAGCTCCGCCTTCTCAGCGCACTGTTCACCATAACACCCACCCGTAGCACACGCTCCAGCAGGTATATCTCACTTGTCATCTGAGTAGCTTACCGATCGCTGCAGCTGTACACAGCCCATCTGTAAATAGCCCATCCAACTACCTACCTTAACCCCATATTGTTTTTATTTACTTTTTTTTGCACACCAGTATTTCTACTTGCACATCATTATCTGCACATCTATCACTCCAGTGTTAATTTGCAAAATTGTAATTACTTCGCTACTATGGCCTATTTATTGCCTGACCTCCTTACGCCATTTGCACACAGTGTATATAGACTTTTTCTGTTGTATTATTGACTGTACGTTTTACACATGGAATAAACAATTGTTGTTTGTGTCGCACTGCTTTGCTTCATCTTGGCCAGGTCGCAGTTGTAAATGAAAACTTGTTCTCAACTGGCCTACCTGGTTAAATAATGAAATAAAAAAATAAAACGCTTGATTTCTGAGTTGCGGTCATGACATGAAACACTTTGGCGTGGACACCTAAGTGTCTCGATCGATCCGGAAGATCGGAAACAGACAATATGGTGGCGTACACATTGTTAAGATCACCTCATTGAGCAATAATGTATTTAATTTTATAAACGGAGCATTTTCTAAGTTCCAAGCTCCACGACGGCAGTTGAGAAGACACCGGTAAGTTCCAATTATGGAAGTATCGCCATTTAACAGTTTGTTGAAAACTTGCTGCTGGTGCTTTACACGAGTTAAGGTGTAACAGCTGCATGGAAGCATTCACATATCACTGTTACAAACTGAATTAGTATCCAAGACATCATTTGGAGCATCCCCAGATACCACAGGCCTGTTCAAGAATGTTACAGAAGTTTCAGAAATAATTGTATAGATTAAAACGATATTGGCAACGCTCAAAACGTTTCACATCACAGCAACTCACAGTTGGAGAGTTTGGTCCCTGGTGCCGCCTCGGGGGTGACCATCAGTGGTCCTGCAGACACGACCACAGCTACATTGATGTATGGATCCCATCTAGCTGTTGATCTCTTTGAAAGTCTCTGGGTGGTACAGTTCTACAGAGAATCATAGGAAAATAGGTTTTAAAAAATAATGACCAAGTTACTAAGAAATGTGCATAACTGTTTGTCCGATCAATACAGATGTTTGTTGAGCATCAGCTTTAAAAAGATGCACTATGCAGAAATCTCCACCATTTCCTGGTTGCTAAAATGCTAATAGTTTGCCTAATTTCAGTTTGTGACTGAACAAGTATAGTGTAAGAATCATTATACCGTCTAAACCGCTGTGAAATATATTTTCCACAACCAAAAATATTTTATTTTCAGCCGTTGGAAGCTGGTGTACAAAAACAACTTATGAATAGAAAGCATAGAAATAGCTCATAGAAAGATCTACCGCTTCTTAGACTTACTTTCAAAACTGACTATCCTACCGATCCTCGACTTCGGCGTGACTGGAACGAATTGCAAAAAAAAAAAAAAAAAAAAAAAAAAAAAAATCGCTGAAGTTGGAGACCTTTATCTCCCTCACCAACTTCAAACATCAGCTATCTGAGCAGCTAACCGTTCGCTGCAGCTGTACATAATCTATTGGTAAATAGCCCACCTATTTTCACCTACCTCATCCCCACAGTTTTTATTTATTTACTTTTCTGCTCTTTTGCACACCAATATCTCTACCTGTACATGATCATTTATCAATCCAGTGTTAATCTGCAATATTGTAATTATTCGCCTACCTCCTTATGCCTTTTGCACACATTGTATTTAGACTCCCCTTTTTTTCTACTGTGTTATTGACTTGTTAATTGTTTACTCCATGTGTAACTCTGTTGTCTGTTAACACTGCTATGCTTTATCTTGTCCAGGTCGCAGTTGTAAATGAGAACTTGTTCTCAACTAGCCTACCTGGTTAAATAAAGGTGAAATCAAATTTAAAAAAATATTTAAAAAAATTTAAATGACTGCTCTGTAACACATTTCTATGTGTATTTGTAAGGTCTAAAACATATGTCCTAATCATTCTAACAATTTTTAAATTGAACAACTTTATCTACTAAGATTTTCAATACATTTATAATGGCAAACAGACTTGAACTTGTTAGAAATTTACCGTAGTACAGTCCTCATCGTGACTGCATATCCGGGTCAGGCAGTGCATGTAGATGGGTAACTCCTTGGGCATAGTGAACATGTGAATGGAGAATCTGCTCCTCTGTGACACACCGTTCACAGAGAGCCAATGAAAGGTGCTGTCAACAGGGCAGCTGAGGACAAGAGAATAGGGAATGATCCCAAACTGTTTTCTTAAGTCTTGAAAATCCAGGGTCATGCCCAGTAGGTTTGAAACAGAAGATAATGTTTGAAAACATGGAGGTACCATCTTGTCCAAAAACAAATAATATTTTATACCTCAACAAAAGAACCCTATACTCTAATAACCTATCCCCCCCATCACATAATGCCTCTACATGACATTTTATATTGCACGATTGAACGCAGCCCTGAGTTTAAAATACCATATTTCACACCAGGGTCATATTCACTAGAAGTCAAAAAAATTGACTAAAAACAGGAGAGGCTACCTGAACTTCTCCAATAACAAACTCTTGTTTTTTTGTGTGAACAAATTAATGAGACCCAGGACAGTAACCCACCCATCTAGGAGAAAGAAGCCCTTGGTTTCGTCCTGTGGGTCCGGGCTCTCTGTGGCCCAGCAGGAAATCACTTCTAGCAGGACCTCCGAGGCGAACGTGTTGTTTGTCAGGAGGGCCACCTCGAAGAAGAGTACATCACTGAGGTGGAGGGCGATGGAGTCTCTGTAGCCATAGGAGAAGGAGTTGTCGCTGTACATGGTCATGGCCAGCCCCAGCTGATGGGAGGAGTTGTACTCCACCACAGAGTGGGAGGTGATCCTGGAGGGGTAGAGAGGGGATTGGTCAAAACACAGTTTTATGATTCTGATCCATTGTATGAATCAAAAGATTACTTGTACATTTCAAAGGGTACCGGTAATATTCCCTCCATTTGCAAGCCTTCGCAGGCTACAGGACCATTTTTTCCTTGTAGGTCACAATCAGAAACATCTCCTGGCACCAGAATTAATCCGATCTTTTCTTACCACTCCAGATCTACGTTTATCTGGGTGTTGCGGACATAGTTCCGGGGGTAGATGCACTTCCAGATAACCTTGAGATCTCTTCGTGTGATGGTCCTCTCTCTGCTCAAGGTCACTGTCAGAGTGTTCCGGAACTCGATGTGTGTTCTGTTCACCTGGACACACACAAGGTCGCACAAGCATACGCATGCACAAACATACAATCCCATTTCATCCGCAGTGCTGTGCACAATGGCATAATCACATTACAGTAGTGCTTGGCAGGTATCCAGTGTGACCGGTTGTATAGATCCCATTGTAATCCCTTTGCATATCTGAATGCATGGTCACTCACCAGCCGTATCGTTCCACACTGAGAGGGTTTACGCAACACGTGGAAGTGGTAGAGCGTCTCGCTCTCCTCCATGGTGCAACGGCCTTCATTCAAGACAACCGTCACGTCGCCACCAAAGTAGCCAATCAGGAAGGCTTTGGCGATACCTCCGGCCATCGATCTCGTCAGGCACTGGGTGAACATCCCTTTTTCTGTTGGAATTAATTAATTTTCTTTACCCCCAAAAGGAATCAGCGTCGTATTCATTAGGCACAGAACGGAAGAAACCAGACTGAAACAAGGAGGGACTGCCTGAACTTCTCCAATAAAAATGCTTGTTTTCCATTGCAACACGTTTAAAACAAAACATTTTCCGTTGTGTGCCCTATTGAACATGACCCATCAGTAAACAGGAGTGGTGTAGTATTGAATACAAAAAAAAAAAGGTACACCGACAGACATATTGCACGATAACAAGAAGCTAACTGACCATAACAGACAGGATGTGAGGCAGGGGTAGGAGGGGGAACGAAGGCGGGCCCGACGTCATAGAAGCCATGGTGACACACACAGGTGTAGGAGTTCAGAGTGTTGACGCAAAAAGAGTTGGCATCACACCTGTTCAGGTCAGGCGTCGCACACTCATCTGGGTCTGTCCAAAAGGGAGGGTAAAGTTAACCCTCTGCGCTGCTTTTGGGTCAGTTTCTCATTTCCCCCACTAATGGTTAAGGTTAGAATTGGGAGAGGGGAAGCTGACTTTCCCATGGACCATAAAAAAACAGCAGCAGCATTCTGTGTAATGCACAGAGGTTCCATTATTTCAGTGATAGTGTGCCAAGCAACATACAAACCCCACATTTGGGACATGTAAGCAATAATTATAGTTTGAACGCGTCACACAAGTTTAAAAGACATGAAATGTTAAAAGAAATCTGACAATACTCCATGTGATGCTGTTGGTGGTTCTCTTACCATCCCAGTAGATGATCCCGTCCTTGACTGTGATATTGGGCGGCTGGAGGGACTGGATATGGTCCAGCTGCTCGCCAGGCGGTAGCGGTAAGTCTACGTCGGTTATGGAAGCGTCAAAGCCTTGAAAGGTAATCTTAGTTTTGGATTCGCCTTCCAGCTCCTTGAATGCAACCAACTCCACCCTGGTCTTAATTGGGTACTCTTTCAAAAGCTCCTCCAGCTATGGGCATGAATAAATGTCAGTGAGAGGGAGGCCAGGGTTGTGTTCATAAGACCACACACAACAGAAAATTGTAATTTTTTTGTAATATGTTGAAGTTAACATTTCTTGTCAAGTCCAAGTAGTCCCTCTCGGTTTCAGTCAGTTTTATTCCATTTGGTGACCAAAGACACTCACTAGTTTTTCGTAGATGCGCTTCAGCTCAGCCCAGGGCTCAGTCTTTGGGTCCAACACCATTAACCAAGGCACAATAAAGGCTAGAACTGAGAAAACAAAACATCAACCCTACAGCGAAACAAAGCCATAAAAAGTGTACATGGAAAGTCTGAGTATATAAGCCAAAGCAGTTTAATTTCATAAGTAAATAGCATAAAAATGCACGAGAAAACAATTAACAAAGCACTCGTCTAAAGAAAACAGTTTAACTGATCATATCAAGTGCATGTAGAATAGCCAATCTGTTCCTGCAACATCCATTTCTACCTCTCCTAAACCCACCCAACAATAAACATCCATTTCTTCCTCTACTAAACACAACCAACAATATAAACATCTGGCGTACGTTCAGTAGACAAACGTCATGGAAATGAGGTGAATAGAGATGACGTGCTTCCTTGCTCTACGCATCAGAGGCACGTTTGCACATGCCTATACAGTACCAGTCAAAGGTTTGGACACACCTACTCATTCAAGGGTTATTCTTTATTTTTACTATTTTCTACATTTTAGAATAATAGTGACGACGTCAAAACTATGAAATAACACATCTGGAATCATGTAGTAACCAAACAAGTGTTAAACATGTCAAAATATATTTTAGATTCTTCAAAGAAGCCACCCTTTGCCTTGATGACAGCTTTACACACTCTTGACATTCTCTCAACCAGCTTCATGAGGTTGTCACCTGGAATGCATATACATTAACAGGTGTGCCTTAAGTGGAATTTCTTAATGTGTTTGAGCCAATCATTTGTGTTGTGACAATGTAGGGTTGGTATAGACAGCCCTATTTGGTAAAAGACCATTCTTGACCATTATGTCAAGAACAGCTCAAATGACAGTACATCATTACTTTAAGACATGAAGGTCAATCATTACAGAAAATGTCAAGAACTTTGAAAGTTTCTTCAAGTGCTATGATGAAACTAGCTCTCACGAGGACCGCCACAGGAGAGGAATACCTGGAGTTCTCTGCTGCAGAGGATAAGTTCATTATAGTTACCAGCCTCAGAAATTGCATCCCCAATAAATGCTTCAGAGTTCAAGTAACAGACATCAACTGTTCAGAGGAGATTGCGTGAATCAGGTCTTCATGGTTGAATTGCTACAAAGAAACCACTACTAAAGGACACCATTAAGAAGAAGAGACTTGCTTGGGCCAAGAAACACGAGCAATGGACATTAAACTGGTACAAATCTGTCCTTGGTTCTGATGAGTCCAAATTCAAGATTTTCGGTTCCAACCGCCATGTCTTTGTGAGAGGCAGACTAGGTGAAGCATGTAGGTGGTGTGATGGTGCTTTGCTGGTGACACTCATTTATTTAGAATTCAAGGCACACTTCACCAGCATGGCAGCATTCTGCAGTGATACACCTTCCCATCTGGTTTGCGCTTAGTGGGACTATCATTTGTTTTTCAACAGGGCAATGACCCAAAACACCTACATAAGGGCTATTTGACCAAGAAGGAGAGTGGTGGAGTGCTGCATCAGATGACCTGGGTCCACAATCACTGACCATAACCCAAATTAGGTGGTTTGGGATGAGTTGGACCACAGAGTGAAGGAAAAGCAGCCAACAAGTTCTCACCATATGTATGAAGACTGTTGGAAAAGCATTCCAATGTGACTACCTCATGAAGTTGGTTGAGAGAATGCGATGAGTGCGCAAAGCTGTCATTAAGGCAAAGGGTGGCTACATTGAAGAATCTAAAATATATTTTGTTTAACACTTTTTGATTACTACATGATTCCATGTGTGTTATTTCATAGTTTTGATGTCTTTATTTTTACTATTTTCTACATTGTAGAATAATAAAGAAAAACCCTTGAATGAGTAGGTGTGTCCAAACCTTTGACTGGTACTGTATATATGATAATTCCACAACATTGTGCCCTACTGAACACAGCCCAGATGACACCAACCTTGGTCTTCATTCGGCCTCAGGGTGGACGCCGCCGGCAACACGAGGGCGTTGACGGAAACGTTGACTCCATCGAAACACACCAGGGCGGGGTCGGCGCTCCACTCGCCGTCACACTCTTCCCACACGTCCAGGGCATAGCGCGCACCCTCAATGAGCCCCAGGAGGGGGAGCAAAGGCTCCATCAGCCGGCCTTGCTGGATGGTCGAGCCATTGTCATAAGACAGCTGGTACTGAAAGGCCACGCCCTGTCTGGTCCCACCAATCCACAGCGCTGTAGAGTCCTCAGGACGGTAGCGCAGTTCTGAAACACCTCTGGGTCCTAGGAGAGAAGAACGGAGTAGGGTGCAATTGACCCAAGATAGTAGCTACTAAAAAACAATTGGATACCACAAAATTGGGGAAAAAGGGATCCTAGATCTGTACCTAGGGGAAACATCACCCCTGAGCAGAGAGGAGAAAGCAAAGACCCGCCCAACATAGCAGCTACAGGTCTGCAATACTGTAGTGGTCTTCAATACTGGTCCTACAGGGTGGGCAGGTTTGTGTTCCAGCCCAGTACTGCTGCCATACATACTGTCTACTGAACTAATCATCAATCACTTGAATAGTTGAATCAGGTGTTGGATTGGAACAAAAGCATGTACATAAAAGCATGTGATCGCACTTATTTAATCACCAATCAAGCTGATTAAATGATTAGGTTATCGTTATTCATTTTATCCATTCAATCCCCCGTAAATTAATCTCTAACCTAGTCAAAAATAGACATGAGCTGCTCAAACATCAATCACGCAACCGCTCAACATGAGCCCAGTTTGGCTCCAGTTTACCTGTGCGAGCGAGTACGGTCTTGGAGCTCATGACCACGCTGTGTCCACACAGCGCCTCTACTCTAGCCAAGTACTGGCTGCAGGGCAGAAGGCTGGCCACCGTGTGGCTGGTGAGCAGGGTGGTGTAGTGGAGCACCCCCTGGTGGTAGATCCTGAACATGGAGATAGAAGAAGTGTTCCTCACCACCCAGCTCAGGGTGTAGTTGTCCGGCCCCGAGGAGGTCTGCCACAGGTTCTCGATTTCTGAGTGGACTAAAGAGAGGGCCGATAGTCATTTCCAAAAGTGTTCACCATAAGCAAAGTTGGAGAAAGGCAATTCAAGACTGTAAAAACAGTGCCTTGGATGAACAGATATTATGGGTTTACTTTGGCTGCATGTCAATAGAAGAGATTCTCTTTTCTCCTTCCCCTCATTTGCAGTGATCAGAGAACTCTGTTAAAATAGGTGAGAACACCCGTCCTACCTCCTCAGAACACCCGTCCTACCTCCTCAGAACACCCGTCCTACCTCCTCAGAACACCCGTCCTACCTCCTCAGAACACCCGTCCTACCTCCTCAGAACACCCGTCCTACCTCCTCAGAACACCCGTCCTACCTCCTCAGAACACCCGTCCTACCTCCTCAGAACACCCGTCCTCCTCAGAACACCCGTCCTACCTCAGGCATATAAAAGAAACTTGAAACTTAAGCTATTGACACTCAGCCTAGCATAGCATCAACTAGGTGGATCTTACCAGTATTCCCTTTGATGAGGACCATTCTGCTGTGGCGAGCCTCCGTGCCTGCCTGGCACACCGTCTGCAGGCCAAACTTCACCCTGCTACAGGGCGGCAGGTCAGATTGAGAGAACACAAAGGTGTCCAGTGTGTGCCTGAAAGACCTCTCCTCCAGGACATGGTTGGTGCCATTGAGGTAGAGGACCGTGACAAGGAAGAAGGAGAACTTGCGGTTGTCGGGACAGTCCCAGGACACTGTGACACTGCTGCTGTTCCACGTCGTCACCTGGAAATGTCTGGGGACTTCTGGGTCTGGATATGAATAGCAATTATACAGCAATATGTAACAAAGTAATTACTTCATAAATATCAATACAACACAGTGCTGTTCATATCAGTACCGAGCTCATGGGACGGGACATAATTTATATTCCTCAAATCTATACTTTATTCTTTTATATCATCAAAGAGGCCTGTAAATAACAGTTTGAACCTTCTAAGAAAGATTGGTGCGATTACACAGGGTGACAATGACTAGAGCTACCAAGAGTGTATTCACTAGGAACTAGTTTATTGGTTTTGCTACATTATGCACTAATGAATACACCCCAACTGTACCTGTGATAGTGGAGAGACAGGTAAGCGAGTGGCTGCCTGCCACCTCCACACAGGCAGCATAGGAACTGCAGGATTCCAGGGCTGTGAAGCGGTAGTGGTTGGAGTGGGTACTGTCCACACTAAGGGCAGCGTAGGCCTTCATCTCAGAGTGGTATAGGGACACAGAGTGGACGGGGACAGGGGCAGCCGGGGGCTGCATCTTCTCTTTCCAGGACACCAGTAACATGGAGGTACTCCTGGACTCCAGCTTCAAGGGGTAGCGCACGGTGTGACCTAGGAGAGGAGATGATGGGAGTGATGACTACATTTATGACCTGCACACCAGTGGTATAGTGGGAATATTCCCAGATCACCACCTGAATTCTGTCTCCATCTTGATTTCACTTTTGCTCTCACTCCCTTTTGAGTCTCTCATGTCTGTCTGCCTTTCTGACGATCCATCTGTTTCCATCTACCTTCCTTCCTCTCCTTCCATCTCCCTCCCTCCATTTATTTATTCCTCTTCCTTTGTGGCTCTCGGTCCCCCCCTCTCTCTCTCGAACAAAGACAGACATAACGTTACCGAGCATGAGGATGAAGTTTGGGTCCTGATAGAGGTACAGAGTGCTGTTTTCACACGCAAACACCTCATTGTTGGAGAACAACTCCAGGGCTTCCTAAGAGCGATAACATGAGAATGGACAAACATTAATCTTTCATTCAAAAAGGGACATTATGGTGACACCAGATAAGAGGAGAATGTCATCACTTATATTACAGGTCTACCCACCAGAGTGCTATTGATGGGCTGTTGGTCAGGTTTATGTATACTTCTGAACTCAATGGAATGTGAACCTTCAAGTGAAGAAAAAAATTATACTGCAGCATGATCTAATGAACACCAATGGTAATCTCAGAATCACAGAACTAAAATATTGCGTAATTTGTTTAGATCAATGGATACAGGACAGTGTTTGTACTTAAAGTCAATGAGTGGAAGACCTATACTTACCTGGGAAGATGGAGAATATCCACTTCCGAACCATGACACCATAATGAAGTGTCAATTTGTGTTCCACAGTAGTGGCAACTGTCAAAGATGAAAATGTGTCCTCTCTCCAAATGGATTTCAGTTTGGTGGTGTTCAACCATAAATGTCCTTCTGGCCAACTGTAGAGAATCAAAGTGAACAAGACACATAGGTGTAAGTTAGTGCCAAGTGCATGGTTCAGAAGTTTGGCATGATTATGTGTTTATGAAATACTGGACTTATTTACCTGCCAAACAAGGAATTGTTGCTGATTTTCCAACATATGGAGAAAGTAAAACTACTGCAGCTTCCTGCAGATTGTAAGAAGCTAACGTTACATGTCACAATTAACTCATGAAAAATCAACCAAACCCCGCGTCCCGGGAGGAAATTAACCTAAATATATGTTTGTGTGGAACTCATAATTGATGCGGAAACAGCATAGCCACGCAGTATCAATTACATACACAACAATAACGCACTTAGCACGCACAGGTTACTTACCGAGAGATATCGTGTGAGGTACAAGAATGAACAATATAAATGGAAACGCGAAACAGGTCCTGCAAAAGGAAAGTCGGTGTTCTTTATCAATAATCATGGCCACCTTAATTCACCATTAAATTAATAATACAAGAACGAAATGAAGTATATGTTTAGCCTACATGTTTCTTGCGGCTGTTATTTTGCACTCAGGTATGGGTAAGCGTGACTGAGTTGACGAAAACAAACGACTGACCTGAGGTCATCGACTAATAATGACTAACAGGTGCAGGTCAATCTGATTGGGCCCACTGTTTTGGTGCATGTTTGATCACAAATTATTTGCACAATATCATATATTATGATGTTTAATTAATGTTACAGATATGGATTGGGGGGAGGGGAATCTGATCCTAGATCTGTATCTAGGGGAAACGTCACACAGAGCAATATTGTGACCACCCAAGAATGAGCTGAGCTTCACATCATGGGAACCTATTATCTCGTTAGGTAAAGGAAAGACCACCCGCCTCCCATTACTGGAAGTGCATCACAGGGTCCTTCCTGGCTATCCCAAGTACATCAGTCATGAGTCCTAATCCACTGTTGTCTGACAAGGGAAGTTCTGTCTGAGAACTGTCCGTGATTCTCCAATTGGCCAAATTAGTGTCACGAGGATCCACACAGGCCACTGTATGAACCAAAGATTCTTATTGTTAAACCCAAGATCGTTCACATGGGGCTTTTACATGGGAATCATTTTCACACTGTGAACACTCAATCAAGGAGGTGGGCAGAGCCAAGCGTGAACTAGAAATATATTATTGGTGCATATTAGTGTTCATTTGCATATTTCTGTTAGGGAACGCCTACTCTCTTTGTCTTTGTCTTGATTAATATAGTCCCTCTGACCTGCCACTGGACTTCCTCTCCTTACCAAATATGGTATGAAAAGGAAAGCCTGAAGAGGAATAAGCATTTCCCCCTTATTCATCTGTGTAGGAGTTTAGGCTTCAATTTTCTGCCCCAGCTAGGAGGCAACTGGAGAATGATCGGACCTGACTGAGAGACCCTGGCTAATACTTTCTAATAATTAATTCAGGAAAGATGGAGAGCTGTCACTGTTTCTTGCTGCTTTGCTCACTGGTCTTTGCGCTGTCTTTTGCAGAGGAGGCAACGTTTGAGAATGAGATCGACCTTACAGAGTTTATTAGAAGGATTTCTTCCTCTGGACTACTGGTCAGGGATCAGCCTCTGGCTATCAACAGAGACCTTCGCTTTGAAACAAACTCACTGGAGGAGCTTGGAGATCCAGAGGATTCCATTCCCATCTGGACTGATGAGGAACCAGTCAGCCAGAATACGCTCAACACCGGGACGACCATTCCTGACTATGGCCCCATAGTGTTGACCAACAATGGGTTGATCAAGGGACTCACAGTGGAAAAGTCCCACATATTTTATGGGATCCCGTACGCGGACCCACCTGTGGCCACGCACCGCTGGAAGCCCCCCAGACCGGTGACCCCGTGGCCGGGGGTCCACGACGCCACGTACCCGAGGAACGCGTGTATGCAAGGCTGCAGTGGCCCCATATCTGACAAGTGCCCTCAGAAGGTAGGGGACTAACACAGATGGGCTCGATAATTATGTTGTTATGATTTAGCACAATGTATGTGTGTGTCATGTGCAGCGTGTTGACAGTGAAACATGAAATTAACAAAGTCCTGAATAATCTCCTGATAACATCCAGGAATGTCTCTGATTCATCAATAATGTGAGTATTTTATTTGCCGTGTGAAATGGCGTCTGAAATGTGAATATTTGGTTTCTGAAATGAAATGTCTTCCCATAGGTGAGTGAGAACTGCCTCTACCTCAACATATTTGTACCTCTGGATGTGAACTTCAGTTCCCCTTTACTGACAACCCTGCCAGTGATGGTGTGGATCCACGGGGAGATTTCATTGCTGGCTCAGCCTCCAAGCCCCTGTACGATGGGAGGTTCATCAGTAACTTCACTCACACTGTGGTGGTGAACATGGCGTATCGGCTAGGTAAGACAGGTGTTCTTTAGCTCCGGGATGGAGTTTCTCTAGGTACATATCTAGGATCTGTTTCCCTAAACCTAACCTTAACCATTAGTGGGGAAAATGCCAAACTGACCAGGGTCTGTATTTCAAGGGAACGTCACCCTACACCTCTTCACTATGCAACCTTTATCTAGTTATCCAGGCTAGTTTCCATGAGATCAAATCGTTTCTTTTATAAGAGACCTGGAACAGGGCAGAGACAGTCCAGAGACCTTGTGATTCATTAGTGTGTTTGCTGATTACATTATCCTACACAGTCCCAAAACTAGGATGGTGATTTCAAACATTTCTGAACAGAGAGCTTGTCTGATTTAGCTTGCTGTATATATAATATACTTTTCTCAAGTGGACTTAGACTTCTACCATCCTCTCCTCAATAAATACCATTTGGTGGGTGTAGCGAGTTGCGACCCTGTGGTGGCCTGATCAATATGGGTATGTGAGACCATTGAGAAAAGGCCATTATCTGTGTGGCTGTCAGAAGAGGCTGGTGGGCAGAGATGGGAGGATGGGTTAATTGGAATGGCATAAATAGAACCATATCAAAACGCCATGTGTTGATGTGTTTGAATCTGTTCCATCAATTCCACTTCAGACATTATGATTAGCCAGTCCTCCTATATATCTGCCCACCAGTCTCCTCTGAGAGGTGTGTTGTTTTGTGTATAGTTTTTCATGGTCCAAGGAACTTGCTGTATCATTGCAGGGGCGTTTGGTTTCCTCGTCTCGGGAAAAGACCCCAAAACCTCAGCAACCGGGAATTATGGGATTCTGGATCAGCAGGTTGCTCTTCTCTGGGTTCAACAAAACATTGCTCTGTTTGGAGGCGACCCCAGCAAGGCAAGCACGTACACATTATCCTGGGTTGTGTTCATTAGAGCAGGCAAGGGAAATATTTACAAAGGTTTCGCAATGGAAAATGAATTTGAGTGTTTCTTAGACTAGCCCACATAGTCCCTGCCTGTTTATGTCTGTTTTTTATCTATTTAACGCCTAATGATCCACAGTCACATCCACAGTCACATCCACAGTCACACAGTCATACAAAATGACATCTGATTTTCATCCACCACCTCAAGTCCTTGATAATCTCAACGGACTCAAACTGACTTTTTGTTTTGGTGCAGAGTTGGGGGTCACTTATTTTTGTTTTGCAGGGTTGCAGGTGCAGGGTTGGGGGTCAGGTGCAGGGTTGGGGGTTGCAGGGTTGGGGGGTGGGTGCAGGGTTGGGGGTCGGTTGCAGGGTTGGGGTCAGGTGCAGGGTTGGGGGTCGGGTGCAGGGTTGGGGGTCGGGTGCAGGGTTGGGGGTCGGGTGCAGGGTTGGGGCTCGGGTGCAGGGTTGGGGCTCGGGTGCAGGGTTGGGGCTCGGGTGCAGGGTTGGGGCTCGGGTGCAGGGTTGGGGCTCGGGTGCAGGGTTGGGGCTCGGGTACAGGGTTGGGGGTCAGGGTTGGGGCTCGGGTGCAGGGTTGGGGCTCAGGTGCAAGGTTGGGGGTCAGGTGCAGGGTTTCAAAATTCAGTCAATTCTGGAAGTAAATATACATTTAAATTCCAATTGTCATTGAACAGTGAATTGGAATTTCTGTCTACTTCCTGAATGGACTGAAGTGAAATGGAATTGATCACAACTCTGGTCAGGAAAAACTCCTGCTACACTGACCTAGATATTCACATTCTGGCCATGTATAGAAATACCTTGTTGGTTGTATTTCAGCAGTGGTTGTTGTTGAATGACCTCTATATATCCCGTGGTGCTGTCGTGACTGATTTGTAGTGAGGCCACCACTGGGAGAATAACAGCCTCTGTGAGGCACAGCGAAGGGCTCCTCCAGCCCTGATGACATTTCTCTGAGTGGTTATCGAGTGGGGAAAGATGCTGTCCAGAGATGGGGCTATGATGCAGAGTAGGGTTGCAAAATTCCAGGAACTTTCAATAAATTCTCTGGTTTTCCAGAAGCCCTAGTTGTGCCCTACTGCAGAGGCAGACCCAACACAAATACATTGGTTGGATCATGCAGAGAGAGAACTTGCTGGCATCTCATACAAACAGCTAGTACCACACGCTGGTTGGTTCAGTAAAAGTGATGTTGAAAGCCTTTCAGTTCTGTATCCCAACTCCATCAAACAAAGATAAACAGCTTTATCATCCTGCGTTATATCTAAATGAGGCATAAAACCATCAGGATTATGTGTTTGTGTACGTTGTTATTTTCTCTGTCTGTGGATATACAACACAACCCTGATTATGGCTCATTAACATCCAACACAGGTGACCATATTTGGGGAGAGTGCAGGAGCCCAGTCAGTGAGCCTCCATCTGATGGTCCAGAGCAGTAAGCCCCTGTTCAAACAGGCTGTGTTCCAGAGCCTACCCTTCTCCATCCCTCTCAAGACCAGGTCGGTGACCTCTAACTCCTAACATCTGGGTAGTGTTCATTAGGGCACACTGCAGCAAAAACAAGCATTTCTCATTGGACAGATCCACATTTATCTTCCTGTTTCAGTCTGTTTCCTTATGTTGGCCGAATGTACACATGACTCAGCTGGTGGCTTGATCGCTAACTCCTTAAAAGATGAAATCCGCCGTAGTGAAAACGGTGCCACTGTCCGCCCCACCGACCGTTGTTGTTGTTTTTGTTTTGTTGACGAAGCTGAGCGTCGTGCAACGCAACAAAATAAATGTCAGTAAGTATTCTACTGTTCTATCGCGCGTGCGATGATGGCAAAGGAAAAAATACAGTGGTCATTGTTTCCAGTAACTTCTTCGTTGTTCTAATATCCCAAACAGACGTGGCAGTTTCACCTTTCAGGTTTAAGAAGGAGACCCTCACTTTGCTTCTATCATCTATATAGATCAACTTATCCTTCCCACATTCTGAATGAGTAATCCTTGCCATATGTGAAATTGAGGACAAAGTGAATCACCTTCCTGATAAGTGTGTTGTTATACGGCCTGCCTAGCTACAAGGAATACATGGGATTCATTCAATTAAATTCAATGTTATTTCTCCCCTCAGGGTTACAGTTTAGACATGCTAATGCATCCAAGAAGACGAGGTACCTTAAAGTTCCAGTCCATGTCCTAGTAAAACAGTCATTCCATCTCCAGCTGTCGTTACTCTCCTGGAAGAGATGTGGCACTACCTAATGTTCCCATTGAGCAGAAAGAGACTCTGTGGTCTGTTTTCTTTGTTCCAGACATGATGCCCTGAAGCTGGGGAGGGACTTTGCCAGACAGACCAACTGCTCTGTGAGCGACATCGTGTGCCTGCTGTCCCTCAGTCCTCAGGCTGTCCTCGCTGCCCAGATGAAGTCAAGTAGGAGACCAGTCTTCTTCTGTGTCTCTGTCTGTCTGTCTCTGACTGACCGTTTTTAGACAGGGGGCCATTTGGGTCACAACTCTATCTCCATAGGGCTCAAAGTAAGGAACAATTTGGGACACAACAAATGTTGACCCTCTACCTATCTACTGTTGACCTATCTAAGTTGGCCCTTATTCATGACAAAATCAACATCTCAGAGTTGCTTAAGTGTGTTTCATTACAGAGCTAGTTGTTTAGCAGGGAGTCATTTTATGTATATTTGCAGGGTGTATTTTGGTAAGTAGCTAATTGTTGTTCTCTCTGACGCTCTCTCTTTCTTCCCCTTCCTCATCTCTCTTCTCTCTCTCTCTCTGTCTCAGGTTCCAAAGTGGTGAATCCCTTCAGGTTCCTGGAGATCTTTGAGACCTGGGGGCCCTACGTGGATGGGGAGCTGATCAAGGAGCAGGCTGTGACTGCCTTCCAGAAGGGCCACTGGCAGAAGGAGAAACCAGTCCTTCTTGGTTTGGACCACTTGAAATACACTCACATTTAACCAGAACAGCTTTTAACGTCTGGCCCCATAACACTTAATAATACATTTAATTTGGCAAATGTCTTCCAGGACACTCAAAGAACAACTTACAGTATATTAAAAGTAGGTACTCTGTACTAGTGAAGACATCTGTTACACACTTAAGGTTACAGAGATGGTTCGGTGCATGTGTGATGACAAGTAACCATTGCCAGAGACCTGAAGAGTTGCATTGGCTCCCAAGTCAATGCCTGGGCTTTGGCTAAGCTGGCTAAGGGTGACTTAATTAGATTGAGTAGTTGAATGTTAGATGGTGAAGTGCAATTGGTTCCCTCTCAGCTGGCCACTCGACATAACACATGTAGGAGAGATTCTTCGTCCCTGATGTGTTCTGTGTCCTTCCCTTCTACAGGATCCATGGTTATATTCATACCAGGGTTGTGTTCATTAGGGCTCGCAAATGTTTAAAACATTCTATAGAAAATGTAAATGATTCCAGATAGTCCCTCCCTCCCTGTTTCATCCCGATTTCTTCTGTTTGGTGCCTAATGAACACAACCAAGATTATACCAGAACGTTTGGACCAACATTTTGAAGGCATGCTGTTGACGTACAACAACCTTGCAGGGACCACTTCAGAGGAGGGGGTGATATTCGTGTACGGGGTCTTCACCAAGCCTGTGTCTGCGGTGGAGTGCACCGTCTACACCGCGGCCATCTTCAAACAGCACGCCCTCAGGATCCTACACAAGTACCTGCCCCTGTACAAGGACATTGACCGACGGGACATGCTGGCTCAGGTAAATTATGACTTTCACAGAGGGTGCGTCTCAATCTCTCCTTTCTCCCAAAGTGTGTACTTGTTCACTTCCCTTAATGGATTTGGCAGGAAATTACTGGTGTGGAAACTCCAGCCTATGCCTACACCAATCCAATGCTTTTAAATGAGTAGTGAAGGGTCCAGACATCAGGAAGACGAGATCATTGGGACGTAGCCAGGGAGAAACTCAGTGTTGTCCATGCAAACATGTTAGATAAAAAAAGACTAATTAAATGTAAAAAGGACATTGATCAATCATCCCAATAAGTAATGTTTCACATTAAAGTCAACAAAAGTTTTGGCAATGTTCATTGTCAGGCTCCAGATCAGTGGTTGTAGGGCGAGACTCACGTCTGCAGCCAGTGGACACATCGAGATGAGCCTTGTTGAGCTCTGGGGAGAAGGTTTCAGTAGGTACAGACCTAGGACCAGCTTCACCTCCCCAATCCTAACCTACAAAGAAATGATCAACTGACCCAAGATAAGCATCTACTCTAGCGGTACCTTCACCCTACTCCCCATGCTGAACATCTCTTACTCAATTCTCTGTGGGAATGATCTGTCCAAGTCATCAAAAAAATCAGGACGGACTTTATCATTATAATTATAGGCTACCAAATTTGTATTAGGTTCCGATTCTTTTTTGATTAACCAAACTATAACAATAACCCAGAGAGCTAGGTTTCTAACTGCCTGAATTATTTTAGAGGTAAATGCTTTACATTTTCTGATTTTAATCTGTGTAGAGATGGGTTACATCTGATAGTTTGGTTCTTCATAGTGCAACTCCACATGATTACCAGCAGAGGGTGCTAAAATACTCATTTCTGTTTAGGCTCCTCCCATGGCCATCCTCCTCAAAGAATCATTAGTGATGCTGTCTGGAGCAGAGTGCCATTGTCTCTTTGAGATGTATACCACACAGTGGAAGCAGATCTTTGGAAATAAGAGACACAGAGGAAGACTACCCAATCTCAGTTTCCCCAAGCTACAGATCTAGGATCAGCTTCCCCTCCCCCATCCTAACCTTAACCAGTATTGGGGGAAATGCAAAACTGACCAAAGATCAGTGTCTAGGGGCAACTTCACCCAGTCAGCCTGATAGTTGACATCAGAGCCATATTCAGTATGCAGCCCAGGCTATTTCACTACCAGCTCAGGTTAGATGTTCAGTGTGGATTACAGGATAAACTGACTCCAACCACACTAGAGACAACAACAGACAATGAATACATAAACTGCATCAGTAGAATACATGCATTCACTGTAGAGAGGGAAACGCTCTCATTTCCAAGTCCACATCCAAAATGTGAAACAGAGAGCTCGGATGGTAAATAGCCTCAGGTACTTTCTCTGGAGGTTTTGAATCTAAAGTGAGAGATGAGTGTGCTGAGAGAGGCAGGGGGCAGAAGGTGACACTCCCATACCTGTTTAGTATTCATATACAGTTCACTGTCTGTGTGTGCCCAGTGAAGAGGAGCAGCATAGGAGGAAGGACCCCCCCCCCCCACTCCTAAAGGACAGGTCCCAGGGGAGGGGAGGGTCATGACAAATGTCAGCTATTGCACTGAGGCCACATGGCTCAGCCTGGGAGGGGGAGAAGGAGAGGTAAAGGGGAAGAGAGTGGGAGAGAAAGTGACCTGGGGAGAAGGAGAGGGGGACGTATCTGGGACCAACAGATGCATATCTGTATTCCCATTCCTGTGAAATCCATAGATTAGGGCCTAACGAATGTATTTCAATTGACTGATTTCCTTAAATGAACTGCAACTCAGTAAAATCTCTGAAATTGTTGCGTTTTATATTTTTGTTCAGTGTATATCCTTTGAGGACACTGAGGGTTACAGGTGTTCTAGATGATTCTGTGCCGCGTAGGCGGCTGCACTGAGTGTTTTCCTGAGTATAGTTTCCAGGTAACAAGCGAGACAAAATGCTTTGAGCGGCAGTGCTGTAGCACACACACTAGCCACTAGTGACGCTTTTCTCTTTGTTGAACTCAATGACCTCTCTGTTTTAGCCCAGATTGTATTGAACTCAATGACCTCTCTGTTTAAGCCCAGATTGTATTGAACTCAATGACCTCTCTGTTTAAGCCCAGATTGTATTGAACTCAATGACCTCTCTACTTACCTCCAGATTGTGACAGACTACGTCTTCCTTTGCCCCTCCCGCAAGGCAGCCCGGTCAGGCACCAAAGTGGGCAGCGCCGTGTGGATGTACGTCTTCGACCATGTGATATCGGACCACAGTGTGTGGTCCGGTCTGTCCTTCTGCTACGAGCACGTGTGTCACGGCGCTGAGCTGCCCTTCCTCTTCAACACTGCCTCCATGGCTAACTTCACGCTGGCCCCACCCGAGAGGCTGCTGTCCAATCGGATGTTGTGTTACTGGGGGACATTCGCCCACACCGGGACCCGGCCTCACGGATGCAACAGAGCGGCTTCTGTAGACAGCAGCGCCTGCCGGCCTGGCCCCGCTACTCGGACACCAGCTCCTGGTTGGTCATGAACTTCACTGTCCGCTCCCATGCCCAGGTGGGCACCAGGGACCATATCTGTGACTTCTGGGACAAGCTGGGCATCTATTAGGGCAGAGGGGTGGGCATGGAGCGGGCAAAGGTGTTGGTATTGGTTATGTATGCATACATAGTGTGTTATGTCACATTTGGCAATTCACCCTACAGTCGGAATGGTTGTCACCCTGTACACACCATTTATAGAGTATGACTTACACTTACACTTAGTATGACTTACACTTAGAGATGATTTGTGAAGCACTTATGTAGGAGGGGAAGAGAAGAAGACGATGAGGGAAGGGAAGAAGACGATGAGGGGAAGGAGGATGAAAAGGTGCAGTCATCCTTCTCTCCCCTGACGATGTAGGAGGGGAAGGAAGAAGGATGAAAAGGTGCAGTCATCCTTCTCTCCCCTGACGTATGAAACATATCTGTGTCTCTACTTCGGAAGGATTGCATGTTTTTAGTTTTCTAACCATTTCTCGTCCCCAGCTGCTTCATTTGATGTGATTTGTGCAGTGATTTGTTGGCGACGTACTTGAGAACTCCTATATGAATACCCCACTGTCGCTGTACATGTGAATCATTTTGGATAATGTTTTTTCTATGACAAATAAATCACAGTGAGAAATACTCAATGTTATCTTTGTAAAAAAGCATGGCCATTGGGTTGAGCACCATGTAGGGTGCACATGGTAGATTGGTCATTCAGATGCATGCTGGGTCAGAACGACCTAAAAACATACATGCTGATGATTGACATCTAGTAGGTCTCCCGAGCTTCCTCTTTCCCCCCTCTTCTCTCTAGCTCTCTTTCCATCCCCCTCTTCTCTCTAGCTCTCTCTTTTCCATCCCCCTCTTCTCTCTTCTCTCTTTCCATCCCCCTCTTCTCTCTATCCCTTTCCATCCCCCTCTTCTCTCTAGCTCTCTCTTTTCCATCCCCCTCTTCTCTCTAGCTCTCTCTTTTCCATCCCCCTCTTCTCTCTAGCTCTTTCTCTCCCTTCCTACCAACCCACATGCTCACAGAGGCATAACAGGCTACTTATTTACTAAGGCAAAGTATCGATTTCACAGCAGTAAGTCCAGATCAATAGAAAAGGTTACCTAGAATCTCAAAATGGCCCTCAAGGCAACTGAGGTCATGTGGGTAATTCCCTCTTGAACATGTCTACTTCCTTGTTAAACAGCAGATTGGTGTAGGGTGAATTTAGGGTGAATTTGCCCCTAGATGCTGATCATAGGTCAGTTTTGCATTTCCCCCACTAATGATTTTGTTTTTTATATATTTATTTACCTTTATTTAACTAGGCAAGTCAGTTAAGAACAAATTCTTATTTTCAATGACGTCCTAGGAACAATGGGTTAACTGCCTGTTCAGGGGCAGAATGACAGATTTGCACCTTGGGGATTTGAACTTGCAACCTTCTGGTTACTAGTCCAATGCTCTAACCACTAGGCTACCCTGCTGCCCCAGATTAAAGTTAGGATTGAGGTAGAGGAAGCTGGTCCTAGATCTGTTCCTTGGGGAAACTTCACAGAGCCTCAGACTACAAAGGATGGCTCATGTTATCCTAACCATAATCCACTATAAGACAGCAGGCATAAAATGATTAATTCACCTGTAATATATGTCATCTTCAACTGTATTCACCACCACCCGGATGGTGGGTATAAGGCTCTGAGGACAAATGGTATTCTATCATTGAATTGTAATATATATGGAAATAAGCCTCGGGGAAATGCAATTAATTTTGTCAGGCATGATGTTCAGGCTCTGTATTTCAATGTGTAACTTTCCCCCAGTTGTGGAGTTGACCCACCGCGTCGCTAGCATTCAGCCACTACATTGATTCAGTGTATTTACACTGCATATCTGGAGCACATGGTTCTGTCCCAAATGGAACCCTATTCCCTTTTACGGTTCATGGGCCCTGGTTAAAAGTAGTGCACTATGTAGGGAATCAGGTGCCATTTGGGAAGCCGTCCTGGAGTACATGGCTCTCAATGTCAACGGAGGCCACTGTGATGTGTCCCTATTTTCCTCTCTCTTATGGTGTCCTCTCTTCTAGAAGCCAAACTCACTGCAGTCTCTGACCTTTTCCCTCTACAGTGCCAGCCTATGCCACACACACACACCCACACACACCCACTTGCATGTGTGCATGTAAACACACACACGCCAGGACACACACACATAAGCACAGACATACACATACACACACTGCCTGTACAGTCCCACACTGATTATGAGATGTGCTGACACCAAAAGAGAGTGCCAACTCAACCTCATTAACACTGAGCTCTACTGGATGTTCCCCTGCCCTTACACAGTTGTCCAATACCAACATGAACTGCATATCAACCTCATTAACACTGAGCTCTACTGGATGTTCCCCTGCCCTTACACAGTTGTCCAATACCAACATGAACTGCATATCAACCTCATTAACACTGAGCTCTACTGGATGTTCCCCTGCCCTTACACAGTTGTCCAATACCAACATGAACTGCATATCAACCTCATTAACACTGAGCTCTACTGGATGTTCCCCTGCCCTTACACAGTTGTCCAATACCAACATGAACTGCATATCAACCTCATTAACACTGAGCTCTACTGGATGTTCCCCTGTCCTTACACAGTTGTCCAATACCAACATGAACTGCATATCAACCTCATTAACACTGAGCTCTACTGGATGTTCCCCTGCCCTTACACAGTTGTCCAATACCAACATGAACTGCATATCAACCTCATTAACACTGAGCTCTACTGGATGTTCCCCTGCCCTTACAAAGTTGTCCAATACCAACATGAACTGCATATCAACCTCATTAACACTGAGCTCTACTGGATGTTCCCCTGCCCTTACACAGTTGTCCAATACCAACATGAACTGCATTACAATGCCATCGATTGAGTGATCAGAGATGGCTGGATGTAAAATCAATGTCAGCTAATCATAGCACCACACTAATGGTTAGTTCCTGACTGGGGTTCTCTCTCTCTTTCCAAATCTTATGATCATCAGTGAGGACGAGAACTCAGAGAGACTATCCACCTCATCCACTTATAATGAGGGAATGGCCTGAGTCAGTGGCTGATTGTCACTCGGATCTAAATTATTTCTGGCACTCTTTGCGAGCAGTCTTCGCATGGATGCATTCCAAAAATATCTTATTATGTCCACGATGGCGGCAAATTAAAAATCAGATGACAGCTCCGCTCTGCACATCGGCCATGCAGCAAGCCAGGATGCAGAAGTGTGAAGTGCTGTTGCTGTTGACGGTGGAGACCTTTGAATGCAGCCTTCACATGGAAGAAAGACTAAATTAGTTTTAAAAATTCTGGCTGTGAAAAACCCTTGTAATTAAAAATGGGACACTATGTAAAATCCCACAAACACATACTGTGATTTTAAAGTTGTTTTGATTACATCAGGCAGCTGTGTGACAATTAGACAAGCTATTACAATTAGATAGGGAGGAAAAGGATACAGAGGATCACATTTTTTGAAGATTACATTTTGACTGATTGACTCCTTTGGCATCAGAGGCCTCAACCCAACCAGTATTCATCCTCTGAAATTGCCTCAACGTGTTGAAGTCTCAAGGGCAACTGTGAGTGGAGATGAAATTAGTCCTCTTGTCGTTGTGAATTCAAAATGAGTCAGAAAAGCCCCTAGCAGTTGTCTCTAGAGCTCTGTGTAAAAGTTTACTTGTTTTCCAAATGGCACCCTATTCCCTACATAGTGCACAACTTTTGATCAAAGCCCTATGGGTCCTGGTCAAAAGTAGTTCACCATATAGAGAATAGGGTGCCATTTGGGACGTAATCCTTTGAGTTGCTGTTTTCGTGTTCTGGCTAAAGTCCAGCTGTGGTCTTACATCTCAATAAGAGAACATTGTTTTGTCTTGTGTGCTGGGGGCATGTACCAGGGAGTACAACGTCCTGTCTTGTCTGAAAACGAGCAGATATTATTCCTCTCTTTGGTACTCAAATAACAGTCTTTGATACATTTCATTTCTGAAGACATTTGGACACAAAATAGCTACCAATGGGTCATTGTGAACGCAGATAAGATAAGTATGTTAGAGATGTGTGTTATTACGAGTTGAATTGAGGGGTACTGCAACAACACCATGGGAGTCTGCATGTACAGTTGAAGTCGGAAGATTACATACACCTCAGCCAAATACATTTAAACTCAGTTTTTCACAATTCCTGACATTTAATCCTAGTAAAAATTCCCTGTCTTAGGTCAGTTAGGATAACCACCTTACTTTAAGAATGTGAAATGTCAGAATAATAGTAGAGAGAATGATTTATTTCAGCTTTTACTTCATTCATCACGTTCCCAGTGGGTCAGAAGTTTACATACACTCAATTAGTATTTGGTAGCATTGCCTTTAAATTGTTTCACTTGGGTCAAACGTTTCGGGTAGCCTTCCACAAGCTTCCCACAATAAATTGGGTGAATTTTGGCCAATACCTCCTGACAGAGCTGGTGTAACTGAGTCAGGTTTGTAGGCCTCCTTGCTCGCACATGCTTTTTCAGTTCTGCCCACACATTTTCTATAGGATTGAGGTCATGGCTTTGTGATGGCCACTCCAATACCTTGACTTTGTTGTCCTTAAGCCATTTTGCCACAACTTTGGAAGTATGCTTGGGGTCATTGTCCTTTTGGAAGACCCATTTGCGAGCAAGCTTTAACTTCCTGTCTGATGTCTTGAGATGTTGCTTCAATATATCCACATAATTTTCCATCCTCATGATGCCATCTATTTTGTGAAGTGCAGCAGTCCCTAATGCAGCAAAGCAACCCCACAACATGATTCTGCCAGCGGGTACTGTAGTGGGTACTGTAGCAGGTACTCTATTGGGTACTGTAGCAGGTACTCTATTGGGTACTGTAGTGGGTACTGTAGTGGGTACTGTAGCTGTAGTGGGTACTCAGGTACTTAGGGTACTCTGTAGCAGGTACTCTATTGGGTACTGTAGTGGGTACTGTAGCAGGTACTCTATTGGGTACTGTAGCAGGTACTCTATTGGGTACTGTAGTGGGTACTGTAGTGGGTACTGTAGCAGGTACTCTATTGGGTACTGTAGCAGGTACTCTATTGGGTACTGTAGTGGGTAACCTATATTGGGTACTGTAGTGGGTACTGTAGCAGGTACTGTAGTGGGTACTCTATTGGGTAGTGTAGCGGGTACTCTATTGGGTACTGTAGTGGGTAACCTATTGGGTACTGTAGTGGGTACTGTAGCAGGTACTGTAGTGGGTACTCTATTGGGTACTGTAGTGGGTAACCTATTGGGTACTGTAGTGGGTACTGTAGCGGGTACTGTAGTGGATACTCTTGGGTACTGTAGCGGGTACTCTATTGGGTACTGTAGTGGGTAACCTATTGGGTACTGTAGTGGGTACTGTAGCAGGTACTGTAGTGGGTACTCTATTGGGTGCTGTAGTGGGTAACCTATTGGGTACTGTAGTGGGTAACCTATTGGGTACTGTAGTGGGTACTGTAGCAGGTACTGTAGTGGGTACTGTAGAGGGTACTCTATTGGGTACTGTAGTGGGCACTGTAGTGGGTACTGTAGCGGGTACTCTATTGGGTACTGTAGCGGGCACTGTAGTGGGTGCTCTATTGGGTACTGTAGTGGGTACTCTATTGGGTATTGTAGCAGGTACTGTAGCGGGTACTGTAGTGGGTACTCTATTGGGTACTGTAGCGGGTACTCTATTGGGTACTGTAGCAGGTACTGTAGTGGGTACTCTTGCAGGTACTCTATTGGGTACTGTAGCGGGTACTGTAGTGGTTACTCTAACGGGTACTGTAGCATGTACTCTATTGGGTACTGTAGTGGGTACTGTAGTGGGTACTCTATTGGGTACTGTAGCGGGTACTCTTTTGGGTACTGTAGTGGGCACTGTAGTGGGTACTGTAGCGGGTACTCTATTGGGTACTGTAGTGGGTACTCTATTGGGTATTGTAGCAGGTACTGTAGCGGGTACTGTAGTGGGTACTCTAGCAGGTACTCTATTGGGTACTGTAGCGGGCACTGTAGTGGGTACTCTATTGGGTACTGTAGTGGGTACTCTATTGGGTATTGTAGCAGGTACTGTAGCAGGTACTGTAGTGGGTACTCTAGCAGGTACTCTATTGGGTACTGTAGCGGGTACTATAGTGGTTACTCTCGCGGGTACTGTAGCATGTACTCTATTGGGTACTGTGGTTGATACTGTAGTGGGTGCGGGTACTGTACTCTGGGTACTCTAGCAGGTACTCTATTGGGTACTGTAGCGGGTACTATAGTGGTTACTCTAGCGGGTACTGTAGCATGTACTCTATTGGGTACTGTGGTTGATACTGTAGCGGGTACTGTAGTGGGTACTCTAGCAGGTACTCTATTGGGTACTGTAGCGGGTACTATAGTGGTTACTCTAGCGGGTACTGTAGCATGTACTCTATTGGGTACTGTAGCGGGTACTCTATTGGGTACTGTAGTGGGTACTGTAGTGGATACTGCAGTCCTTATTCCAGCCTCCCTCAATGTCACCCTCTCCACAGGGACACTGGCTCAGAGGTCCTGCAGGCATAAATTCCCATTCAAGTGGCAATTAAAATTGAGAAATTCAGTTCATCAGCTTTTATTACTTTGTAATACGGAAACAACATGAATGTAAATTGCTATTTTCGGAAGGCCCTTGGACCAGGTTCCGCTGAGTCGCATAGTTGTACCCTATTTTCCAAAGGTTTTGCCATGTAATAGAGAAGCCTTGAGAGATTTGTGCTAGAATTGCATTGGTCTGAGTGCAACTTCAAAAGTGATTGTGCAATTAGCAATTTGTCCAACACATAATTCTGTCTATCCAGCAGATTTAGGAGGGAAATAGAAAATGTGGAAAACAGTAGATTCAAATTGTTTAACATCGCTTTGTGTACAGTCAAGTCTTCCAGTGACATAGCATCATGTCAGAGCTATTGTGACATTGTAAACCACAGTTCATTCAGTTTGTTTGTGTATGTGTAATACAACCGGCAAACAAACACACAGAAACATCTGTTGCCCAACCTGGATTTCAGTGAGGTCAGTTAAACCTCATCCCAAGCCACTGATCCTTCCGTATTGTAAGAGGGAAGCTACCTTTTCTTTTGCTGTGTGCAAACATACAGAATTACACACAAGTTTTGCTTGCAGGATTTCTCAGTGGCCATTGGAAACAAAGCCGGGGTTTGTGAGACTCTGCACTGACAGCTCCCTGGTCTCTGCCCACAAAATGTCCACCATGCTAATGCTACACTAATGCAGTAATGTAATGTGAATAGCGAAAGAGAATAACCCAAACATATAACTCTGTGTATAGGCATATTGATTTCATAGCATGGAAATAAAAGTGTAGCTATGCATACTCGTCCTGGAGGAGAGGGGGGGGGGGGGTGGATCAATTATTTGTTAGGCCCTGTAATTGATTTGTGTTGCTGTTGTGATGCTAGCATGCGCTGCACAAGCTCTCAGCCAGAGGGGAGGCCCAAAGGTCCTCTTCACCAGCGCGTGGGAGACATGCGCTAACGCTAATGACAGTTTCCCTCGTGTCACACCGCTGGTAGAATGGAGGGTGGTGGGGTGTGTGTGTGTGTGTGTGTGTGTGTGTGTGTGTGTGTGTGTGTGTGTGTGTGTGTGTGTGTGTGTGTGTGTGTGTGTGTGTGTGTGTGTGTGTGTGTGTGTGTGTGTGTGTGTGTGTGGTAGGGGTGCGGGACAAAGATCTCTCTGTCAGGGCTTTACCATCACCGTTGATTAGTGATGTTCAGTCAACTGCCATTAGCGGCTAATTAAACTAGAGTGCAGAGAGGCTAACGGCCAGCGGCCCGGCACGCTGGGCGGAGGGCAGGACATAGGGGACAGGTTCAGCTGTGTTGGGAATATTAATGGGCCTGGAGGGGGAAACAGTGGTCAGGCCCTGCGTGCCGTTGACAGAGAGAGGGCACAGGGGGGCATTACTCTCTTCCTTGAGTTAACTGTGTAGCTTATCAGACTCAGCCCCACAGGCTGTCGCTTTTATGGGCCTTCAAATAAAGTGCTGTTCTCCCTTTATGTGGAATAATTATGTGGCGACACTCTCTGAGCTGCATGGAATTGTAATCCGGTCACCCTCTTCCAAACCACTAAGGCATCTTCCTCCAGATGATATGAAAAGGACACAGGAGCGATAGATAGATCAATCTGTCAACACATATTACTAGCCTCTGGTGCTCCATCTCCACAGTCATGTTATTCTCCCAAAAGGAGAGTGTATCAGTGAAACATAAACCCTACATAAATACAGGGTGGCAGGTAGCCTAGCAGTTAAGAGTGTTGAGCGTTGAGCCAGTAAAAGAAAGTTGGCTGGTTCGAATCCTCAAGCCGACTGGGTGAAAAATCTGTCAATGTGCCCTAATTGCTCCTGTAAATTGCTCTGGATGAAAGTGTTTACTAAAATGTAAAGTTTTGCACTTGGGTTCAGACTCAATCTTGAATGTATTTGCTCAATTTGTGGCTGAGAATTGAGATTAAGAGACCAATAACAAATCCTATATGAAATCCATAGGTGACTTTGAGTTTGTTGGCCTCGTACGAACCATCCTGATCTTACGTTCTATTTCGCTACAGAATGTAAAGCTCAGGAGTTCAGGATGGTTTGTACCATGCTAGTGTAACAGTATGACTTTAGACCGTCCCCTCGCCCATACCCGGGCGCGAACCAGGGACCCTCTGCACACATCAACAACAGTCACCCACGAAGCGTCGTTACCCATCGCTCCACAAAAGCCACGGCCCTTGCAGAGCAAGGGGAACTACTACTTCAAGGTCTCAGAGCAAGTGACGTCACTGATTGAAACGCTATTTAGCGCGCACCGCTAAGCTAGCCGTTTCACATCCGTTACACTAGTTGGGACCACCCTTGCCCCTAGGACAAGCTACAGAATGGTTTACACACTATAATTGTATTCAAAATGGCACCCTATTTCCTATAGGGGAAGAGTGTGGAAGAGTGTGCCAGTTAGGGAATAGTGTGGAAGAGTGTGCCAGTTAGGGAATAGTGTGGAAGAGTGTGCCAGTTAGGGAATAGTGTGCCTGTTCAGACTATGATCAACCTCAGGAACACATAGGAAGATGGGAGAGAGACGAGATTAAGAATATCAGTGACTAGTCATTATGAACAAGAAAATCATCAACATCAATAACACTAACTATCAACACTATTGCTATCAACATTAACATTACTGTTGTAATGTGTTCATTTCCCTTCACTCTGCCTGAGAGCAATCTCTTTTTATTCTCCTATCTACATGCACACAAAACACCTATTTAGACTGGTAACCGAGCCAAACGTAAATAATCTTAACCCATCAGGGCCACTTACCGTAACGCGTAGTGGACCATAACACACATTACATTTCCCAAAACGCAATTAGACATACCCTAAACGGCCAGTTCAGGTTCAATTATGTAATTATCAGTCACATTGATGTAACCAAGGTTGTTAATTACAAAATGTGTGGATACAGTGAGTAAATGAGCTCTGACTCAGCCAATGTATCCTGAATGAGCGCCTTGCCTTCATGTCGAACACCCTGAGAGACATACCAGTCACGTTGTACTTTGGACCGAACTGCAGCCACCTTCCATTCTTTATAGTCTGGCTTTGAAGCTTTGAAGCTACCATAAAAAGCCCACAGCTTGTCTGCCAACTATTTCCCTCAGGTACCACTACTAATGCCAACTATTTCCCTCAGGTACCACTACTAATGCTACTAAGGAACTACTACTAATGCTATTTCCCTCAGGAACTATTCCAATGCCAACTACTCAATGCTAACTATTTTCCCTCAGGTACCACTACTAATGCCAACTATTTCCCTCAGGAACTATTCCTAATGCTAACTATTTCCCTCAGGAACTATTCCTAATGCTAGCTATTTCCCTCAGGAACTATTCCTAATGCCAACTATTTCCCTCAGGTACCACTACTAATGCCAACTATTTCCCTCAGGTACTACTACTAATACTAACTATTTCCCTCAGGAACTACTACTAATGCTAGCTATTTCCCTCAGGAACTATTCCTAATGCCAACTATTTCCCTCAGGTACCACTACTAATGCTAGCTATTTCCCTCAGGTACCACTACTAATGCCAACTATTTCCCTCAGGAACTATTCCTAATGCTAACTATTTCCCTCAGGAACTACTACTAATGCCAACTATTTCCCTCAGGAACTAACTATATTTCCCTCAGGAACTACTTCTAATGCTAACTATTTCCCTCAGGAACTATTCCTAATGCTAGCTAGGTATTTCCTAATGCAGCTATTTCCCTCACTACTAATGCTAACTATTTCCCTCAGGTTCCCTCAGGAACTATTCACTACTAATGCTAACTATTTCCCTCAGGAACTATTCCTAAGGTACTATTTCACTATTCTAATGCTAACTATTTCCCTCAGGAACTATTCCTAATGCTAACTATTTCCCTCAGGTACCAATACTATTTCTTTCTATTTCCTATTCTAATGCCAGGAACTATTCTACTAATGCTAACTATTTCCCTATTTCCCTCAGGAACTATTCCTAATGCTAGCTATTTCCCTCAGGAACTATTCCTAATGCTAACTATTTCTAGCATTAACTCGATACACTTCAGCAGGCGTATTCCAATCTGAGCCTGGAGGTCCGGAGTACTGCTGGTATTCCAGCCTGGTTGTTTTACCTGTTCTACCTGATAATGAATTGCACCCACCTGGTGTCCCAGGTCTAAATGAGTCCTTGATTAGAAGGGAACAATGAAAATCAGCAGTGGAACTGGCTTCGAGGTCCAGATTTGAATTTGCCTGCACTACATGTTAGACTTGTAGCTTGGTGCTGCAGTATTCAGGTACAAAGGTTTGATTCTTGACATAGCTCATGCTGTCACCATACTGTCCATTTTCTGACATGACCAGCTAAAAAGAGTGTTGAATCTTTCTCTTAATCTCCGCAGTTACAGAGTTAGATTAACCTCTGATGCTCTGAGCTTCAGCTCACGTGTAATATTTAAACTTCCTGGAGACAGTGACCAAATTCTTCAACCCATCAGACTGCTTCTCCTCAAAGAGACCAAATGGAAAGCAAACATCAACAGACAGTTTCCCAGATTAAGATTAGTTCTGGACAGCAAAAAAAAAAATGTGTGTGTGTGTGTGTGTGTGTGAGAGAGAGACAGGTGTCTGCCAAGCCACAATGAAGGTGTGGGGGAGGTCCATAATGGATGGAGGGGGGAGGTCCTGTCTACACTCCCAGGGGGGGCGCAGGGGGACCCTGTCTCATACATGGCCCCAATTCCCCCTCCGCACTTCTACTTGAGGATGTTAAAGAGCATGTGACTTCATGATGTATATCTACAACGAAATGAAAGAGACGCAGTGGAAAAACTAAAGAGACAAGTAGATTTGATGGCATGTTTTGATATAGTGGTGCAGGAAAGATTTATAGTAGTTTTCACATGTACTACAGAATACACCCTTTCTGCCTGCTTTCTCATATTCCCCTCAGACTTCTCCTTTCACCAAAATAAACAGTAGCAGCAGCATAACCTTTCCTACTTCTTAACGGTATCCTAATCCAGTGTTACGCCCCAAATAGCACCCTACTTCCTATCAAGTGCACTACTTTTGACCAAAGCCCAAAGTAATGCAGTATAAATGGGAATAGAGTGCCATTTGGGATGCACGCCCAGTGTTACCGGACAGCAGTAACAATGTTATTCCAATGCCTCCCCCACCCACGGCAACGTTTCACTGTAGATGCCCAGATTGCCCACAGGCCCTATCAAAACACATTTCACAGTAGCTAGTCTTAGCTACAACAAAAAGCCTTGGTCTGTTAGTTATTCTGTCCTCACCCAGGGCAACGAACGGGGAGCGTGACACACGATCTGGGAGGAGGATGAGGATGTGAGGGGGCGGTTTTCCTGAGGGTGTGTCTGTGTTTATTCTTCTACCCCGGCTGTCTGGTTAGAGTGTGTGTGTGTGTGTGTGTGTGTGTGTGTGTGTGTGTGTGTGTTGACACAGCACGTTATCCTGCTCCCCACCACAGACATAGACAGGCACACACACACACACACAGGCACACACACAGACAGACTCAGACACACACAGGCACATGCACACACAGGCACACACACAGACAGACTCAGACACACACAGGCACATGCACACACAGGCACACACACAGACAGACTCCGACACACACGCACACACACTTAGACACGCTGGTGGAGTATTTGGTGGAGCCATGTTGATCGCCAGAACCCCCTGGTTCTGCTATGGTCTCCTGTTGAGATTCTGTGGTCTCCAGTTGAGCTGCTTAGTAGCTTCCTGTTGAGCTGCTGTGGTCTCCTGTTGAGCTTCTGTGGTCTCCTGTTGAGCTGCTTAGTAGCTTCCTGTTGAGCTGCTGTGGTCTCCTGTTGAGCTTCTGTGGTCTCCTGTTGAGCTGCTTAGTAGCTTCCTGTTGATCTGCTGTGGTCTCCTGTTGAGCTGCTGTGGTGTCCTGTTGATCTGCTGTGTAGCTTCCTGTTTAGCTGCTGTGTCGCTTCCTGTTGATCTGCTGTGTAACTTCCTGTTGATCTGCTGTGTAGCTTCCTGTTAAGCTGCTGCGGTCTCCTGTTGATCTGCTGTGGTCTCCCTGTTGATTTGCTGTGGTCTCCTGTTGAGCTGCTGTGGTCTCCTGTTGAGCTGCTGTGTAGCTTCCTGTTGATCTGCTGTGTAGCTTCCTGTTGAGCTGCTGTGGTCTCCTGTCGATCTGCTGTAGTCTCCTGTGTAGAGCAAAATTGCATGATTATGTTATAATACTGTAATTGCATGTGGTGGTTGTTTTATGCAACAGAATAAGGGGTTGTTAGAACACTCATATCTGTGTGTTCTACTGAGGATGGGCCTCTGGGAGATTTAACACTGACAGAAGATATATGATGTCTTTGGGTGATAAACCTAAAGAGATCGTATTCCATAGCATTAGTTAATGTTTCTGTTCTTTAAGGTACCAGGGAGAGATGGCTTAGGGCTAGACCCTGGTTTCTACACAATGAGGGCAGTATTTACAGCAGATACTGTTAGCTGTGAATTATTAGTAAACTTGTGACCCATTCCATACATCTGTTGTTTGTGATGAACATCCAGGAGGTTGGACTTTGCTATAAAACGCTGTGGCTCAAATCCGCTCATTGAGTTCTCAGTGATCACCTCCAGGGGTGGTTACCAACCAGCTCCATTACTGTCTGAGCTGCAGCTCTCTGCTTCTTGTGTTTACTGCTGTGGTCTCCAGGGGTGGTTACCAACCAGCTCCATTACTGTCTGAGCTGCAGCTCTCTGCTTCTTGTGTTTACTGCTGTGGTCTCCAGGGGTGGTTACCAACCAGCTCCATTACTGTCTGAGCTGCAGCTCTCTGCTTCTTGTGTTTACTGCTGTGGTCTCCAGGGGTGGTTACCAACCAGCTCCATTACTGCAGTAATTACATAATAAAGTTACATGTTTTGAGGAAATGTAAAAGTCTCTCCTTCTGATTACAATAATTCCACAACACCCGTTGAGCTGCTGTGGTCTCCTGTTGAGCTGCTGTGGTCTCCTGTTGATTTGCTGTGGTCTCCTGTTGAGCTGCTGTGGACTCCTGTTGAGCTGCTGTGGACTCCTGTTGAGCTGCTGTGGTCTCCTGTTCAGCTGCTGTGGTCTCCTGTTGAGCTGCTGTGGTCTCCTGTTGAGCTGCTGTGGTCTGTTGATCTGCTGTGTAGCTTCCTGTTGATCTGCTGTGTAGCTTCCTGTTGAGCTGCTGTGGTCTCCTGTCGATCTGCTGTAGTCTCCTGTGTAGAGCAAAATTGCATGATTATGTTATAATACTGTAATTGCATGTGGTGGTTGTTTTATGCAACAGAATAAGGGGTTGTTAGAACACTCATATCTGTGTGTTCTACTGAGGATGGGCCTCTGGGAGATTTAACACTGACAGAAGATATATGATGTCTTTGGGTGATAAACCTAAAGAGATCGTATTCCATAGCATTAGTTAATGTTTCTGTTCTTTAAGGTACCAGGGAGAGATGGCTTAGGGCTAGACCCTGGTTTCTACACAATGAGGGCAGTATTTACAGCAGATACTGTTAGCTGTGAATTATTAGTAAACTTGTGACCCATTCCATACATCTGTTGTTTGTGATGAACATCCAGGAGGTTGGACTTTACTATAAAACGCTGTGGCTCAAATCCGCTCATTGAGTTCTCAGCGATCACCTCCAGGGGTGGTTACCAACCAGCTCCATGACTGTCTGAGCTGCAGCTCTCTGCTTCTTGTGTTTACTGCTGTGGTCTCCAGGGGTGGTTACCAACCAGCTCCATTACTGTCTGAGCTGCAGCTCTCTGCTTCTTGTGTTTACTGCTGTGGTCTCCAGGGGTGGTTACCAACCAGCTCCATTACTGCAGTAATTACATAATAAAGTTACTTGTTTTGAGGAAATGTAAAAGTCTCTCCTTCTGATTACAATAATTCCACAACACCCGTTGAGCTGCTGTGGTCTCCTGTTGAGCTGCTGTGGTCTCCTGTTCAGCTGCTGTGGTCTCCTGTTGAGCTGCTGTGGTCTCCTGTTGAGCTGCTGTGGTCTCCTGTTCAGCTGCTGTGGTCTCCTGTTCAGCTGCTGTGGTCTGTTCAGCTGCTGTGGTCTCCTGTTCAGCTGCTGTGGTCTCCTGTTGAGCTGCTGTGGTCTGTTCAGCTGCTGTGGTCTGTTCAGCTGCTGTGGTCTGTTCAGCTGCTGTGGTCTGTTCAGCTGCTGTGGTCTGTTCAGCTGCTGTGGTCTGTTCAGCTGCTGTGGTCTCCTGTTCAGCTGCTGTGGTCGTCTGTTCAGCTGCTGTGGTCTCTGTTCAGCTGCTGTGGTCGTCTGTTCAGCTGCTGTGGTCTGTTCAGCTGCTGTGGTCTGTTCAGCTGCTGTGGTCTGTTCAGCTGCTGTGGTCTCCTGTTCAGCTGCTGTGGTCTCCTGTTCAGCTGCTGTGGTCTCCTGTTCAGCTGCTGTGGTCTCCTGTTCAGCTGCTGTGGTCGTCTGTTCAGCTGCTGTGGTCGTCTGTTCAGCTGCTGTGGTCGTCTGTTCAGCTGCTGTGGTCTCCGGTTCAGCTGCTGTGGTCTGTTCAGCTGCTGTGGTCTGTTCAGCTGCTGTGGTCTCCTGTTCAGCTGCTGTGGTCTCCTGTTGAGCTGCTGTGGTCTGTTCAGCTGCTGTGGTCTCCTGTTCAGCTGCTGTGGTCTCCTGTTCAGCTGCTGTGGTCTCCTGTTCAGCTGCTGTGGTCTCCTGTTCAGCTGCTGTGGTCGTCTGTTCAGCTGCTGTGGTCGTCTGTTCAGCTGCTGTGGTCTGTTCAGCTGCTGTGGTCTGTTCAGCTGCTGTGGTCTGTTCAGCTGCTGTGGTCTCCTGTTCAGCTGCTGTGGTCTCCTGTTCAGCTGCTGTGGTCTCCTGTTCAGCTGCTGTGGTCTCCTGTTCAGCTGCTGTGGTCGTCTGTTCAGCTGCTGTGGTCTGTTCAGCTGCTGTGGTCGTCTGTTCAGCTGCTGTGGTCTCCGCTGCTGTGGTCTGTTCAGCTGCTCTGTTCAGCTGCTGTGGTCTCCTGTTCAGCTGCTGTGGTCTCCTGTTGAGCTGCTGTGGTCTGTTGGTCTCCTGTTCAGCTGCTGTGGTCTCCTGTTCAGCTGCTGTGGTCTCCTGTTCAGCTGTGGTCTCCTGTTCAGCTGCTGTGGTCTGTTGATCTGCTGTGGTCTATATTACAGCTTTAAGAGGCAAATATAAACTGACTTCAGCTTAATGTCTGTCACCTACTTCCTTCCCTGTCACTCAATTCCAGCTTACAGGAATGTCCCTTTAATGGCATTTCGGCTATCTAGTTTCCCTTCTGTTTTTATGAACGTAATCTCTTCTCACTCAATGCCCTCCTTTTACCCCTCTCTGTGGGCGCGTCCCAAATGGCATCTTATTCCCGACAGTGCACTGCTTTTGACCAGTGCTCATAGCGTGCCATTTGAGATGCACCCTCCTGTGACCTACCTTCCTCCCCTGACTCACAGTATGGCTGCTTAGGGAGAGATAGCACCTGCGGACACACTACCTCCTTTAACAGCCCCTCACCTGGTAACCCGAGTACGCCCCCCACGCCAACCTCTTCAAGCTAACTTAAAGTAAAGAATACAGCCTCCGCTGTAACCTGATGCTCTGACCCTTCTTTCCCCTCTTCTGACCCACAGATACTCACAGGTGTATTGAACCTTTATTTAACTAGGCAAGTCATTTAAGAACAAATTGTTATTTAAAATGACGGCCTACCCCGCCAAACCCGGACGACGATGGGCCAATTGTGCGCGCCCTATCTGACTCCCAATCATAGCTGGATGTGATTCAGCCTGGATTCGAACCAGAGATTGAGTGACGCCTCTTGCACTGACATGCATTGTCTTAGACCACTGCACCACTCGGAAGCGGTCTATGCTAATGGCTGTAGATAACAACTGTGAGCCCCTACACACAAACCAGCACCCACTCACCTCACCTGGTCACCCGATCCCTCCGCCCACAACAACCAAACAGCCTTGCCAGGAACTGAGACCTTATACGGGTGGGAACAAGAGAGTGCTTCTGTAGAGACAGCTGCCCCACCGCACCGCAGCGTCCTGCTCTTTCACCTTTCCACTCCTTTAAGTCTTTCACTCTACCTTTCCTCTTCCACTCCCCCTCTCCACCTTCTCCGTCCTCTCCCCCTCTTCCTCCCCCTCTCTCGGACCCTGCTGCTTCCCAGGTGGACGGGTCAGCTTCCTCTATTACTCCTTCACTACTACCTTACTCCTCCTCCCCCACCTCCCTTCACTCCTCCTCCCTCTCTCCTCATCCCTGTCCTCCCCTTACTCCTCCTTCCCCACTTCTCACTCCTCCTCCCCCTCTCCTCACTCCTCCTCCTCTCCCTCCCTTCACTCCTCCTCCCCCTCCCTTCATTCCTCCTCCCCCTTCCCCTTCGTGGTCCCAGCCAGTAGCTCAGTTCCAGTGTTTATTTATCCAGAGTGGGGAGGTTGGGGAAGGACACAGTGGGAGGAGGTGGCCCTCTCTCCCTCACCCTGCTATTTCAAATTGGGTCACACCTTAAATTGTGTGAAAGAGAGTGAAAAGAAAAACACCCCAGTACCTCCTCCTCCTCCTCCTAGGAGGACTGGATAATGTAGGAGGACTATAAAATGCAGGAGGACTAAAATGTAGGAGGACTAGATAATGTAGGAGGACTAGGTAATGAAGGAGGAGTAGATAATGTAGGGGGACTAGATAATGTAGGAGGACTAGATAATGTAGGAGGACTAGATAATGAAGGAGGACTAGGTCATGTAGAACGACTAAATAATGTAGGAGGACTAGATAATGTAGGAGGACTAGATCATGTAGAACGACTAGATAATGTAGGGGGACAAGATAATGTTGGAGGACTAGATAATGAAGGTGGACTAGGTCATGTAGAACGACTAAATAATGTAGGACTAGATAATGTAGGAAGACTAGATAAATGCAGTGGCAACCTCCTAACTGTCAAACTCCGGGGCAACAACTCAGGACTGATGAGCAGCCAACACCCTTAGAGTAGGGATAGAGACTGCATGGCCACAGTGTATTTGTATGGCAGGGAGTATGGATTTCCCCAATGCTGTATACTGTGGATAATTTTTCATTTCAAATTCATTATTAAAGTGATACTTTGGGATTTTGTCAATGAGGCCCTTTCTTTACTTCCCCACAGTCAGATGAACTAGTGGATTCCATTTTTATGTCTCTGTGTCCAGTATGAAGGAAGTTAGAGGTAGTTTCTTGAGCCGATGTTAACTAGTGTTAGCGCAATGCTAGGGAGCATTGGCTGGCAAACCTAACTTCCTGGTATTTTTTGCTCAGAAAACTTGGGGAGGCCAAATAAAAACACCTGCAGCTGCCAGTTGGGGAACCCTGCCATAATATACTGTATATTTCCATATTCATCACAGGCCATCCTCTATAATGTGTTTTCCTGTGAGGAATAGACCAGATCAGAGTCGGCAGAGTACATTCATCACAAGTAGAGACATATAGCATGTAACGGGGACAGCCCAGTAATTGCATTCAGTGGATCATAAAATTGCATGAATTGCATCATCCTTGCTATGATGAGGCGGGGAGAGATGCATTGTGCTCCGGGTTTGGATGTGCGGCTCGTTCCATTGCAGGCTGAGTTAATTAAAAATCAACAGGGCATTGTGATGCATCAACCCTACTGGACACAGGCGAGAGAGGAGAGAGCAGGGGGGATTTCAGGCCTGGTCGAAAGTGCTGCACCACCTAGGGAATGTGGTACCATCGAGAACGTAGGCTTGGTGTTTTGATACGGATGCTTACTCTCCCGCCCACTTGGTGAGACCTCATTAATTACCAACACTCTCATCTGTTTAAATAAGGTGGACACACCCAAAGCTTATGGTGGTTTACTCTGAGGATTATTTGAAGAGGGAAAGCTAAAATAGAATGAGCCATTTCTGTAAATGTGTTTCTTTACTTGTTCAACAGTGGAGTCACCTATACAGGATGGATTTCAACTGACTAAGGAAATATATTCCACACCACACAGGACCATTGAAAACAAGCAAGCATGGAATGGACAACATTGATTATTATGGTCATATTTATCCAATCAATACTCTCCGGAAGGAAGCTTCCCGTACGTACTGTAAAGCTCAAAGATCAGCTTCCCCTTCCCCAATCCTAACCTTAATCATTAGTGGGGATCAGCTTCCCCTTCCTTAATCATTAGTGGGAATCAGCTTCCCCTTCCTTAATCATTAGTGGGAATCAGCTTCCCTTCCTTAATCATTAGTGGGAATCAGCTTCCCCTTCCTTAATCATTAGTGGGAATCAGCTTCCCTTCCTTAATCATTAGTGGGAATCAGCGCCTTGGGGCAAATTCACGGTACTTCAACCAATAAGGATGTATTGTTACTGCTCATTGAGGTACTATGTGGATTATCAAATGATACCCATCCAAACCAAAGCATACATGTCTTTTACTAAAACCTTCTTTTTCTTCAACAAAAATACATGAATAAATGACTAGTCCTTTACCATGCATGCAGGGTAGCCAGTTATACATCAGTGAGTCTATATCCCACGTAAACCACTGAAATTGATATTTTGCCTGCATATAAATAAATGAATTTCTAGTCATTGACCATACAGGGTGAGCCATTTATAGATACATTTAATATATATTCTAAATATACTGTATCAAGTTGGTGTTTTCCATTTCTTTTCAGGATATGCAGAGAGTCGGGCAGGCCTAATGAGTTAGCTGGTGTCCCTCCTTTGCCCCACGCAGCGCAGCTCTGAACTCTCATTCTCAAGCTTGCCTTGCATGTTTAATTAATGGGTGACTCTGAGACAGGGACTGCGTCCCAAATGACACCCTATTCCCTATATAGTGCACTGCTTTTGAACAGAGTCCTATGGGTAGTGCTCTATAAAGGGAATAAGGTGCCATTTGGGACACATCCACGGATATGGCCCTCCTTTTTCATAAACTTTTCTCTGTTAGCATGATCCTCCGACTGAGGCGTAAACAGTTTCATGGATTCAGTTCTCAGCCATTCTTGGCTCAGGATTGTTTTTATTATTACGCCAATGAGCACATCAGATTCATTCATGATTTATGTGAGAGATTCATGCATGTATATTTAGAAATGTGCTTGAATGAAAGGATGTTTAATAATTCATAATGATTTGGATGGGTTGGCGGGAACTCTACGCCTTAAGGAGTGGTTTTGATCTTCATACCCAAACTCTGCATAGATGACATCATGCAAATTACATAGAAGGCATCATACACATCACATAGATGACGTCATACACGTTACATAGATGACATCATACACATCACCGATGACATCATACAAATGATATACTGTAGAAGGCATCATACACATTACATAGATGACATCATACACATAGATGACATCATACACATCCTATACGGTGCATTCGGAAAGTATTCAGACCCCTTGACTTTTTCCTTATTTTGTTACTTTACAGCCTTTTTCTAAAATTGATTAAATAATTTTTCCCCACATCAATCTACACACAATACCCCATAATTACAAATTTAAAAAGGAAATATCACATCAGATAACTATTCAGACCCTTTACTCAGGACTTAGCACCTCTGGCAGCGATTACAGCCTCAAGTCTTCTTGGGTATGACGCTATAAGGTTGGCACACCTGTATTTGGGGAGTTATTCCCATTCTTCTCTGCAGATCCTTTCAAGCGCTGTCAGGTTGGATGGGGAGCATCCCTGCACAGATATTTTCAGGTCTCTCCAGAGATGTTCGATTGGGCTTCAAGTCCGGGCTCTGGCTGGGCCACTCAAGGACATTCAGAGACTTGTCCCGAAGCCACACCTGCATTGTCTTGGCTGTGTGCTTAGGGTCATTGTCCGGTTGGAAGGTTAACCTTCGCCCCAGTCTGAGGTCCTGTGTGCTCTGGAGCAGGTTTTAATTAAGGATCGCTCTGTACTTTGCACCGTTAATGCCAGGTTTCCTCCAGACATGATGTCATTCAGGCCAAAGAGTTCAATCTTGGTTTCATCAGACCAGAGAATCTTGTTTTTAATGGCCTGAGAGTCCTTTAGGTGCCTTTTGGCAAACTCCAAGCGGGCTGTCATGTGCCTTTTCCTGAGGAGGAGCTTCGGTCTGGCCACTCTACCATAAACGCCTGATTGGTGGAGTACTGCAAAGATTATTGTCCTTCTGGAAGGTTCTCCCATCTCCACAGAGGAAATCTGGAGCTCTGTCAGAGTGAACATCGGGTTCTTGGTCATCTCCCAGACGAGGGCCCTTCTCCCCCAATTGCACAGTAAGGCAGGCGGCCAGATCTAAGAGTCTTGGTGGTTCCAAACTTCTTCCATTTAAGAATGATGGAGGACACTGTGTTCTTGGGGACCTCCAATGCTGCAGAAATGTTTTGGTACCTTTCCCTAGATGGCAAACTCCAAGGGGCTGTCATGTGCCTTTTCCTGATGAGTGGCTTCTGTTTGGCCACTCTACCATAAAGGCCTGATTGGTGTAGTGCTGCAGAGATGATTGTCCAAGTTGTAGAAACATCTCAAGGATGATCAATGTGAACAGGATGCACCTGAGCTCAATTCTGAGTCTCATAGCAAAGGGTCTGAATACTTTTGTAAATAAGGATTTTCTGTTTTTTATTTGTAATAAATTTGCTACCATTTCTAAAAACATTTTTTTCACTTTGTCATTATGGGGTATTGTGTGTAGATTTATGAGGGTGTCATGTTCTGACCTTAGTTCCTTTGTTTTGTCTTTGTTTTAGTATGGTCAGGGCGTGAGTTGGGGTGGGCAGTCTATGTGCGTTTTCTATGATTTGGTATTTCTGTGTTTGGCCTGGTATGGTTCTCAATCAGAGGCAGGTGTCGTTAGTTGTCTCTGATTGAGAATCATACTTAGGTAGCCTTTTCCCACCTGTGTTTCGTGGGTGATTATTTTTTGTTTTGTGTCTGCACCAGACAGAACTGTTTCGGTTTCATTTCGTTCTCTTTGTTGTTTTATTCTTTAGTGTTCTGAGTTATAATAAATATCATGAACACTTACCACGCTGCGCATTGGTCCTCCGATCCTTCCTACTACTCCTCCTCGTCAGAATGCACTGTTAATGACGTCATATCCATCATATAGATTACATTATATCCATTATATAGATGACATTATAACCATCATACAGTATAGATGACATCATATCAATCATATAGATGACATCATACACATCATACACAAACAAATGTACAGTGAACATACTGGCATAATTCAGAAACGGTCATTTAGGTAACAATTTACATGACTTTGTCCTTACAGTGTGATTACATTTCAAGTACAGTGTTGTAACAACAATACTTGTAAAACAATACTCCATGGTAATTGGGATCTGTAATTACATACTTGCACTGCTACAGATTTTCAAGTGATAATTGACCACAGCCAATGTAAGTCAACTTGTGAATGGAGTTGATTTTGTCCATAGAAAACAGGGCACTGATTTGTGGGTAAAGTAGTAATGTGTTTTTACCCATCTAGCTACCATACCCAATGTGTTTAACCACAACTTCTAACCAAACATCAACTCGGAGCCATTTGTCTTCATTACTAAATGCCTTGACACCTGCGCTGTGAATAAATCTAAATCCAATCCAACATCCTTCCTGCCAGACGCCCACTTGTTTCTTTGTCATTTTTCACCAGACATTTAATAAAACAAAGGCTTCTCAGCAACCTTTGAGTGTTGCAATTTCCATGGCAACTGCATGGATTGTGGCACCGCTGAATTCCATATTTCCTAATGAAGAGAGGCAAAGCTTAGTTGGCCTTGAAGAATACTAAGTCTTGCACAAAGGCATTTAGCACCCATGCACGTGCCACAGTACAATGTATCATGCACATACAGGTGTAGGGTCTTAATTTGATCACTCTTTTGTTGCTGAGAATTTTCCTGCCCCGCAGGAAATGCAGATGAGCTTCATGATTTACATAAATGTACTAAAAACCTGTTTAACACACGGTTATATTAACAGTATTGCACTTTCATGTAGCCTACTTTTGGCCAGCTAATAGCATAACCACCGATCAAACAACCTTATGGAATATATGTTAAAATCCTGTTGCTGCAGGATTATTTTTGCTGTGACCATATAGATCAAATTCAGATCCTACATCTGTACAATGTGCATCTTATCGTTTTTTTCTGTGGCACAAAATCCCAAGCTAAAATACATGGATTAAATTCAACTGCTGATGTTAGCAAACAAAGCATTGAGTGAAGGTGTGTGGTAGAATAATGGCAGCGTTCAGAGTGCTAGATGACGTCAAACTGTAGACCGGCCATCTTTGTGCACTTCCACTATTCAAATTGTGGTCATTTAAAAGCCAAGGCAGCGAGATGGGAGTATTTCATATCCTCAAGCACTATAGAAAGTTGATACAAATAACCCTTATTGGGTTTGAGGCAATGAATAGTGTAGCTCAGCAAAACGTTGGTTTGCCTCGTGACAAGGCTGCCGACCATCAGTCTATTGCTTTTACATTTCTAGTCTAGCTGGAAGATGATTTAAAGAGCTAAATAATGACTGGTTTTAACAGTCAACTCTATGCCCAGGCGATCTGTTTAGTCGATGAAGGAAAGGAAAATGACCCTGCTTTACAGTCCGTTAGCATCTCTATGTAGAACTTAAACCTAAAGGAATTACAGGACCTGATTAATGACACTACTTTACCTTGTAAAGGTGCCATTCACAGCTGTCAAACAATCGCTACTGACCCCCCCACCCTGGTTGCACATTTTAGGTTTTCCCCCTAGCACTACACAGCTGATTCAAATAACCAACTCATCATCAAGCTTTGATCATTTGAATTAGCTGTGTAGTGCTACAGTAGGGCACAACTAAAACGTGCACCCATGGGGGGCCCAGGACCGCTTCAGTGGGTACTAGTCTTTTGGACAAAATTCAATTTTTTGTATTGAATTTTTCTTGTCCAAAATAATAGCAATCATCTACAAGCCATTCTTATATTCAATAACGGGTTAAGTCCAAACATATCAGTTATTATGTCATTGCGTTTAACACTGCTGTCACGCCTTGGTCTTAGTATTGTGTGTTTTAGTTTATTAGTTAGTCAGACCAGGGTGTGACATGGGGTTATTATGTATTGTATTTTCGTTTTGGGGTTTGTAGTGTTTGGGATTGTAGTTGATTAGGGGTGTGTGTGTGTTATATAGGTTGGCTGCCTGAGGCGGTTCTCAATCAGAGTCAGGTGCTTCTCGTTGTCGCTGATTGGGAACCGTATTTAGGCAGCCTGTATTTCGCTTTGCATTTCGTGGGTGATTGTTCCTGTCTCTGTGTTAGTTTCACCAGTCAGGCTGTATTAGGTTTCGTTCTGTTTGTTGTTTCTTTTGTATTTATTAGTTATTCGTGTTAGTTAGTTTGTTTTTGTCTTCAATCAATAAACATGAGTAACTTACACGCTGCATTTCGGTCCGACTCTCCTTCAACTAAACAAGAACGCCGTTACAACTGCATTCATTGTTGTGTCAAGTACATTTTTGAAATGATGGATTTGATTTATCCTTGAATCTCAGTTGATGAGTAGGGTCCCTTAGCATATTACATTCTACATCAGAGAGTGGTTTCCAAATGGTGCGTCTCAAATGGCGTCCTATTCACTCTATATTGTAGTCTACTACTTTTGACTCCTATGGACCCTGGTCCAAAGTAAAGCACTATACATGCCAAGGGAAAAGGGTACCATTTGGAACTCAACCAAACGGGTAAGGAGGCAATCCAGCAATTAAAAGATCAAATCTGTCGCCATGGATACCTGGCAGAGATCAACCGCTGTCTCAAAAGAGTGAGGATGTTTCTAGAATCCATTAGGTATGATGATGTACAGTATCATCAACCATTCTATTACGAGGCATGCCTGCATCTCAGGAGCTTGTTAGAAATGAAGAATGCAGTGTCAGAAAAGTTCTACAATGCACCAGAAGCACCAGAAGCACCAGCAGCTCAGAAGCACCAGCAGCACCAGAAGCACCAGAAGCACCAACAGCACCAGCAGCACCAGAAGCACCAGCAGCACCAGAAGCACCAGCAGCACCAGAAGCACCAACAGCACCAGCAGCACCAGAAGCACCAGCAGCACCAGAAGCACCAGCAGCACCAGAAGCACCAGAAGCACCAGAAGCACCAGCAGCACCAGCAGCACCAGAAGCACCAGCAGCACCAGCAGCACCAGAAGCACCAGCAGCACCAGCAGCACCAGAAGCACCAGAAGCACCAGAAGCACCAACTGTAGCACTTTCACTTTTGTTTCATAATTAAATCTCTAGATAACATGTAAAAAAAATATATACTGAAATCCATATCTGGGCTGTGTATCTCAACGGATGACAGTATGGTTCGGTATCCAAACTCTGATTTCCCCCTTCAAACAGGATTCCTGCCAATCAGTGCTGTGTGAAGTCATCCGATTTCGTTTTTATTAGAGATGAGAAGTATTAAACATGGAAGATTAAGGTCAGAAGGGGTTTAGACTGGCAGCACTGCTGTATTGTTTACATGGCTCTGCCTATTTTCTCTTGTAATGTGTCCATGAGACAGTTTTGCCATATGACTCTACATTCTAAAAGCATTCTTCCATTTAAAGTGTTGAATCATTACTCATGTTCCATGGGTGGACTGGGAGCAGAAAACAACCGTGGCCTGTCGAACACACCAGACCATTTTTCCCCTTGAGGACCCCACACCAGACCATTTTTCCCCTTGAGGTCCCCACACCAGACCATTTTCCCCTTGAGGACCCCACACCAGACCATTTGTTCCCTTGAGGTCCCAAAACCAAACCATTTTCCCCCTTGAGGTCCCAAAACCAAACCATTTTCCCCCTTGAGGTCCCCACACCAGACCATTTGTGTCAGGATTTGGCCAGGGTTGTTCCGGGTTTTGGTCACTAGATGCCCCCATTGTGCTTTTTGACCTTATGTTTTTTCCCTTGTTCCCCATTATTATTTGCACCTGTGCCTCGTTTCCCCTGATTGTATTTAAACCCTTAGTTTCCCTCAGTTCTGTGCTCTGTGTTTGTATGTTAGCACCCAGCCCTAGTGTTCTGTGTATTCTTGTCGATTCCGGTGGATGCTCTTGTGGAATTCTGTTTTTGTTTTTGAGTATCTCTTGAGGCTTTTTTGTGCTATTCCTACCACCTTTTGGATTTGCCATTTTTTGTATTGAAGGACTTCTCCTTTTTACTTTATTAAATACACCGTCTTAAGTACTGCTGTGTCTGCCTCATCTTCTGGGTTCTGCTGACTATTCGTGGCTCAGTTGGTTAAGTGACTGTTTCTCACTCCGGAAACCCAGGTTCGTAACCGGGTCCTGACAGAAACACAGAGCCAAAAATGAACCCAGAGGCAGCCAGTTCCCAGGACCTTTTTGCCATGCTGTCCCACCACCAGGAGACTGTCCAACGCCACAAAGCCGCCTGGTTCAGCAAGAGGCCTTAATGGCTAGACATTCTCATCTTCTGTCGGAGATGCTGACTTCCATTAAGCAAATATCTGATCGTCTTACCCCGGCAACAGTTCCCGTCCCAGTACCTCAGATTCACGTACCCATGGCAGTTAACCCCCTGGCTGAACCTCGTCTTCCACCTCCCCAACGGTTCTCAGGTGATCCAAGTGCTTGTAAAGGGTTTCTCACCCAATGTTCTCTCTCCTTTGAGCTACAACCCTCGTCGTTTCCCACCGACCGGTCTAAGATCGCTTATATCATCACCCTGCTGTCGGAGAAAGCCCTGGCCTGGGCTACTGCTGTGTGGGATGCCCATAGTTCCTGCTGTGCCAGCTACTCTGCCTTTGCTGAGGAATTCAAACGAGTGTTTCAAGGCCCAAGCAGTGGTTCTGACTCAGCCAAACAGCTCCTGACTCTCCACCAAGGTTGGCGCAGCGTGACGGACTATGCCATCCAGTTCCGCACGGTGGCAGCAGCAAGTGGCTGGAACAACGAGGCGCTCACGGTGTGCTTTCTGAAAGGCCTTTCCGACACTATCCAAGATGAACTGGCCACTCGGGAACCACCGGACAATCTCGAGTCCCTGATCAAGTTGGCCTCACGCATTGACCAGCGTCTGAGAGAGAGAGAACTCAACCGTAGACCTCTAGCCCCTATCAGTCCCAGCTCCGAGTCCCCACCTTTATCCTCGCTGGCTCCATCGGAACCCATGCAGATTGGACGCATCTCCCAGGCTGAGAGAGACCGCCGGATGAGGGAGCGACGCTGTCTATATTGCGGCAAACCGGGCCATTTCCGTTCCACGTGTCCCGGGCTCCAGGGAAACGCTCTGTCCCGTACAGACCGGGGGAACTGTAACGGGAAACATAACCTCCTCCCATCCGTCCAACTCCCGTCTGCTCATTCCAGTCACCCTCTCCTGGGACAACCACAAGCTTCACCTTCAAGCCTTGGTAGACTCTGGAGCCGCAGGTAACTTCATGGATGGTGTCTGGGCGAAGGAGAATGGCGTTCCCTCTGAACCTCTAAGTGAACCCATGAGGGTCACTACATTGGATGGAAGCCCTTTGGGATCTGGACTTGTCACTCATGTCACTACCTCCTTGCGACTTTCAGTTTCACAACACCAGGAATTGATGAACTTTCATTTGATCTCCTGTTCCGAGTTCCCTCTCGTCCTTGGATACCCCTGGCTTCACAGCCATAACCCTCACATCGACTGGTCTGTGGGCACTATCAAGCAGTGGGGTCCTACGTGCCAAGCTACTTGTATTTTCCAGAATTCCCGAGTTCTACTCCCGAGTCTTTAGAATCCATCGACCTGACCCGAGTTCCCGAGTGTTACCATGACCTCAAACTGGTGTTTAGCAAACAGAGGGCCACCATGCTACCACCCCATAGACCTTACGATTGCCCCATCGACCTGTTTCCGGGCACTTGCCCCCCAGGGGTCGGATCTTTTCCCTATCTCCACCCGAACGAGCTGCTATGGATACCTACATCAAGGACGCTCTGGAAGCAGGCCTCATGCGTCCATCCACCTCCCGGCGGGAGCAGGGTTTTTCTTTGTGGCCAAGAAAGACGGTGGATTACGTCCTTGCATCGACTACCGGGGACTCAATGCCATAACCGTCCGTAACCGTTACCCGCTACCCCTTATGGCCACAGCCTTCGAGCTGCTCCAGGAAGCAGTTGTTTTCACTAAGCTTGACCTGCGGAACACATACCATCTTGTGCGGATCAGACCTGGTGACGAGTGGAAGACCGCTTTCAACACGCCTACTGGTCACTATGAATACTTGGTGATGCCCTTCGGCCTGACCAACGCCCCAGCGGTGTTCCAAGCGCTCATAAACGATGTGCTTAGGGATATGCTTAACATCTTTGTGTTCGTTTACTTGGATGACATCCTCATCTTTTCGAGCTCCCTTCAAGAACACACTAAGCATGTCAGACAAGTACGCCTCCTGGACAGCCATCTGTACGTTAAGCCGGAAAAATGTGAATTCCATTCATCCCGAGTACAATTCCTGGGATTTGTAGTGGAACCCGGTCGAGTCCAAATGGACCCCAGGAAGGTAGGGGCGGTAGCAGATTGGCCCACCCCCAAATCCGTTAAGGAAGTTCAGCGTTTCCTGGGCTTCACAAACTTTTACCGCAAGTTCATCAAGAACTTCAGCTTGGTGGCAGCCCCTCTCTCAGCTTTAACCAAGGGTGGCAATGCAAGGTTTTGTGGGGAAGAGAAGCTGAGACGGCCTTCCAAGGACTCAAGCAGCGCGTTCTCTCTGCTCCCATCCTGATACTACCGACTACGGATGAACCATTTGTGGTGGAGGTAGACGCATCAGAGGTTGGTGTTGGAGCTGTCCTGTCTCAGAGGGGTGAAGACAAGAAGCTTCATCCGTGTGCTTTCTTCTCACACCGGCTTACCCCGACTGAGAGGAACTACGATGTGGGGGATCGTGAACTCCTAGCGGTTAAGATGGCATTGAAGGAATGGAGACACTGGCTCGAGGGGGCTTCTCACCCGTTTCAAGTGCTTACGGACCACAAAAATCTGGAGTATATCCAGCAGGCGAAGCGGTTGAACTCTAGACAAGCTAGATGGTCTCTTTTCTTCAATCGATTCCAGTTTATCCTCACCTATTGGCCCGGGTCGAAGAATCTCAAACCGGATGCCCTGTCCCGAGTCTACGCTCCTGCCATTCGAGATGACACGGACATGCCTGTCCTTCCTGCTGCTAAGATTGTGGCTCCGATCTCGTGGCAAGTTGAGGATACCGTGAGACGTGCTCAAGCTAGCGAACCTGACCCGAAAGGAGGTCCTGCCAATCGGTTGTTTGTCCCCAAGGCAGTGAGGACTCAGGTCCTTCTATGGGGGCACTCCTCTCGCCTCACCTGTCATCCGGGCGTAGGTCGCACCTTGGAGTTCATCCAGCGTAAGTTCTGGTGGCCTACCATAAGAGAAGACGTTGCCACTTTCGTCAATGCCTGCCCCGTGTGCTGCCAGGGCAAATCTTCTCACCTCCGCCCTCAAGGACTCCTTCACCCTTTACCTGTTCCCCACAGACCCTGGTCCCATATCTCATTGGACTTTATTACTGGACTTCCTCCATCCCATGGCAATACTACTATCCTAGTCATAATCGACAGGTTTTCAAAGGCGGCCAGGTTCGTCCCTCTGACTAAGTTACCTTCTGCCAAGGAAACGGCTGAGTTGGTTATTAATCATGTGTTCCGAGTCTTCGGCATTCCTCAAGATATGGTTTCTGACAGAGGTCCCCAGTTCGCCTCAAGGTTTTGGAAGGCCTTCTGCCAACTCATGGGGGCTTCTGCCAGTCTATCTTCAGGGTACCATCCGGAGTCCAACGGCCAAACAGAGAGGATGAATCAAGAGCTGGAAACCACCCTCCGATGTATGACTCGTGACAACCCGTCCACATGGTCGTCCTTTATTGTTTGGGCCGAATACGCGCACAACACCTTGCGCTCCTCCTCCACTGGTATGTCCCCGCACGAGTGTCAGTTTGGCTATGCTCCTCCATTGTTCCCGGACCAGGAGGCAGAAGTCAGAGTGCCTTCAGCCTTGAAGTTCGTCAGATGCTGTCGGCTTATGTGGAGGAAGACCCGTCTTAATCTTATGCGTTCCTCACAGAGGTACCAACAACAAGCCAACAGACGTCGCCGTCCCGGGCCTACCCTGCGCCCCGGCCAGAGAGTCTGGCTCTCCACAAGAGACTTACCTCTACGGGTGGAGTCTCGCAAGCTGTCCCAAAAATACATCGGTCCCTTCAAGGTTGCCAGGAGAGTTAACCCAGTTTCTTATCGCCTACACTTACCCAGATCCCTTAAGATTAATCCCACATTTCACATTTCATTGTTAAAACCTGTTGTTTTTCTCCCCTTGTCCCGGCAGACAGACCTCCCCTCCGCCTCGTGTCATTGGAGGCCAGCCGGCTTATACCATCCATCGGATACTGGATTCCCGCCGGGTGCAGCGGTCCTGGCAGTATCTGGTGGACTGGGAAGGCTACGGTCCCGAGGAGCGCTCCTGGGTTCCTGCCAAAGACATCCTGGACCCTGACCTCATTCGTCAGTTCAGGGCCCTCCACCCTGAGAGTGCTGGTAGGAACGTCAGGAGCCGTTCCTAGGGGGATTCTGTCAGGATTTGGCCAGGGTTGTTCCGGGTTTTGGTCACTAGATGCCCCCATTGTGCTTTTTGACCTTATGTTTTTTCCTTGTTCCCCATTATTATTTGCACCTGTGCCTCGTTTTCCCCTGATTGTATTTAAACCCTTAGTTTCCCTCAGTTCTGTGCTCTGTGTTTGTATGTTAGCACCCAGCCCTAGTGTTCTGTGTATTCTTGTCGATTCCGGTGGATGCTCTTGTGGAATTCTGTTTTTGTTTTTGAGTATCTCTTGAGGCTTTTTTTGTGCTATTCCTACCACCTTTTGGATTTGCCATTTTTTGTATTGAAGGACTTCTCCTTTTTACTTTATTAAATACACCGTCTTAAGTACTGCTGTGTCTGCCTCATCTTCTGGGTTCTGCTGACTATTCGTGGCTCAGTTGGTTAAGTGACTGTTTCTCACTCCGGAGACCCAGGTTCGTAACCGGGTCCTGACAATTTGTTCCCTTGAGGACCCCACACCAGACCATTTGTTCCCTTGAGGACCCCACACCAGACCATTTTTCCCCTTGAGGTCCCCACACCAGACCATTTTTCCCCTTGAGGTCCCCACACCAGACCATTTTTCCCCTTGAGGACCCCACACCAGACCATTTTTCCCCTTGAGGACCCCACACCAGACTATTCTTCCCCTTGAGGACCCCACACCAGACCATTCTTCCCCTTGAGGTCCCCACACCAGACCATTTTTCCCCTTGAGGTCCCCACACCAGACCATTCTTCCCCTTGAGGACCCCACACCAGACCATTTTTCCCCTTGAGGTCCCCACACCAGACCATTTTTCCCCTTGAGGACCCCACACCAGACCATTTTTCCCCTTGAGGACCACACACCAGACCATTTTTCCCCTTGAGGACCACACACCAGACCATTTTTCCCCTTGAGGACCCCACACCAGACCATTTTTCCCCTTGAGGACCCCACACCAGACCATTTTTCCCTTGAGGACCACACACCAGACCATTTTTCCCCTTGAGGACCACACACCAGACCATTTTTCCCCTTGAGGACCCCACACCAGACCATTTTTCCCCTTGAGGACCCCACACCAGACCATTTGTCCCCTTGAGGTCCCCACACCAGACCATTTTTCCCCTTGAGGACCCCACACCAGACCATTCTTCCCCTTGAGGACCCCACACCAGACCATTCTTCCCCTTGAGGACCCCACACCAGACCATTTGTTCCCTTGAGGACCCCACATTAGACCATTTTTCCCCTTGAGGATCCTATTAATAGCCAAACAAACAAACAATTTCAACCAGCCTATCTGACATATGCCAGAGTTGCTCTATGGCCAGTCCGTCTCTGGCATGTGGTCTAGCAAAGGGTCAATATATATATATATATATTCCAATGTGACTTGTACATTCTTAAAAACATCTCTTCTATGTGCCAGCAGTGAAACTCTTTTATCGTCTTAATGTAATATCTGCATTGCTCACGTGAAAAAGCTGTCTCCTAACATAAAATAATAACATCAGAAACCAAGTATATATTTTACTGCCCAGGGGTTAGAAAAACCTAAAGCCACAATTAGAAGGAATCGACCAAGACACTTCACAGCTAAATTAGACGGAAAAGTGAAAGCTCCATATAACATAGATAACTCTACCACGTTAATAAGATGTGGGATCTGTTTCTGAATTCTCTTTGAGGAAATAATAGTGTGTAATTTGGCATGGCAGAGGGCCTCTTTGAACTCGAAGGAACCTTCAACGGGATATTCTGAAGGGCAGCAGAATCAAATGTCCTGAGGGAGCAGACTTTGCAATCAATGTAACTCTATAACCGAACACAAAGAATAGTGCCTAAAGTAAACTGTATGCAGCCATAATTACAGGAGAATAACAACACCCGGACCTGTGCTGGTGGGTACGGCATCCATATTAGGACATTGTCAGTTGATGTGTCTGTCCATACATCCCATCTCCTGACAATTCATTATATCTCTTCAGCATTGGCATGGAGTAGAGCCATATCCACTGGCAGAAACATCTGACCACAACAATAACAGTTGTAGCTGTACAGACCTGCATGCTTCAACTACATCAGTCAAATGGACGTGCTTGATATAGCTTTGCACTGTTTTAGAGGCTACTCCATTGGGTCTATTGTACTGGGCAAAGTAAATCAAGCACACCTCAAGTATTTGAAAGTATGTTATATTTGTTTTGTCCCAGGTCTAAGACTGTTCTGCTATATCCTTAGCATTGGCTCATGTTGCACAAAGAGTGGAGACATTTCCGATGACGTCAGAAAAATTTGACCACAACAATAGCAGTTCATATTCTATTACATAGTCAACCCAGGTTCGTTCTCATGGGCAGATCAACTTCATTTGCTCAAGCTGAAAACAGCCACCGAGTTGCCTTGGCCTGCTTGCTGTCTCTGGCAGACTTTGACGTCCAGAACTTATTTTAGACACTGACCTAATGCATGCCAAAGGAGGAAGAGAGACCCACAAGTCTAAACTGTACCCTGCTATTTTGCAACTTTCTCTTCCTCGGTCCCAAGAATTATGGTAACAGCATCTGAGTCACTGGGGCACAGGGAATCTCACACCCCCTCTACCATTGGAGCACTTGCTTCCTGGGCTGCCTCCCAAATGGCCCCTATTCCCTAGAAAGTGCACAACTTATGACCAAAGCCCTTGAGCCCATAGGGCCCTTGTCAAAAGTAGTGCACTATATAGAGAGTAGGGTGCCATTTGGTGTGGCACCTTACTGTGTGGCACCATAGGATATAGCCATTAGGTACAGCAGGAGTGTTGGTTCCTCATCCTCTATAAATACTATGTTACAGGCACAGCCGAGCATGGTGCTGACACCATCCACTTTCCCCAAGAGAGATTACACTTCCCTTCTAGGACACAGAATGGGAGAATGGACACGCGCCTGCACACATACACACACAGAGGACCTCTGCCAGTAGAGTGAGTGGTAATCCTCACTGATCATGACGGGCTGTGATGAATGCAGCCAGCTGCAGATGAATGGTCCAGTGGTTTCTCTAGCAGTTGAGTCATCATCTGGCGACTAAAGACTTGTACACACACTCCGAATATATTTGAACAGAATCAAAACACGCACACGCACATATACACGCACACACACACACACACTAGAATATCACACATATTTGCACACTAGCAGCTCCATATCATGTGTCCCTGTTGTCATAGCTACAATTGAAAGGTTGAATGAGGGTACAGTATGTAACACACACAAACCCTCTATCTCACACACACACACACACACACACACACACACACACACACACACACACACACACACACACACACACACACACACACACACACACACACACACACACACACACACACACACACACACCAGTAGGTTGAAAACAAATTGTCAGAAATACAAAGTGGGGATTATTGTTAGGATCATGCTCGACGCAGTGGACATACAGTACCAGTCAAACTTTTGGACACACCCACTCATTCAAGGTTTCTTTATTTTTACTATTTTCTACATTGTAGAATAATAGTGAAGACATCAAAACTATGAAATAACACATATGGAATCATGTAGTAACCAAAACAGTGTTAAACAACTCAAAATATATCTTATATTTGAGATTCTTTTGACTAGGAGGCAGTATTTTCATTTTTGGAAAAATAACGTTCCCGTAGTAAACAGGATATTTTGTCAGGAAAAGATGCTAGAATATGCATATAATTGACAGCTTAAGATAGAAGAAAACACTCTAAAGTTTCCAAAACTGTAAAAATATTGTCTGTGAGTATAACAGAACTGATATTGCAGGCGAAAGCCTGAGAAAAATCCAATCCGGAAGTGCCTCATGTTTTGAAAGCGCTGCGTTCCAATGTGTCCCTATTGAGCAGTGAATGGGCTATCAACCAGATTACTTTTTCTCTGTATTCCCCAAGGTGTCTACAGCATTGTGACGTAGCTTTACGCATTTATGTTGAAAAATACCCGTAAGCGGCTACATTGCGCAACTGGTCACCTGATGCTCCCAGAGTGATTCTCGCGTAAAATACAGAGGTAGCCATTATTCCAATCGGTCCTACTGAAAAACCAATTGTCCCGGTGGATATATTATCGAATAGATATTTGAAAAATACCTTGAGGATTGATTATAAACAACGTTTGCCATGTTTCTGTCCATATTATGGAGGTAATTTGGAATATTTTTCTGTGTTTTCGTGACTGCAATTTCCGGGCGATTTCTCAGCCAAACGTGAAGAATAAACGGAGCTATTTCGCCTACAAAAATAATATTTTGGGAAAAAAGGAACATTGGCTATCTAACTGGGAGTCTCGTGAGTGAAAACATCCGAAGCTCATCATAGGTAAACGATATAATTTGATTGCCTTTCTGATTTCCGTGACCAAGTTACCTGCTGCTAGCTGGACAAAATGCTATGCTAGGCTATCTATAAACTTACACAAATGCTGGTCTAGCTTTGGCTGTAAAGCATATTTTGAAAATCTGAGATGACAGGGTGATTAACAAAAGGCTAAGCTGTGTTTCAATATATTTCACTTGTGATTTTCATGAATAGGAATATTTTCTAGGAGTATTTATGTCCGTTGCGTTATGCTAATTAGTGTCAGTCGATGATTACGCTCCCTCATGCGGGATGGGGTTACTGGCCCAATGTTTTAACCACTAGGCTACCTGCCACCCTAAATAAGCAAACAGAAACGACAGTCCATCATTACTTTAAGACATGAAGGTCAGAAAATCCATAACATTTCAAAAACTTTAAAAGTTTATTCAAGTGCAGATGCAAAAACCATCAAGCGCTATGATGAAACTATCTCTCATGAGGACCACCAGAGAAAAGGAAGACACAGAGGTACCTCTGCTGCAGAGGATAAGTTCATTACATTTACCTCTGCTGCAGAGGATAATTCATTAGAGTTACCTCTGCTGCAGAGGATAAGTTCATTAGAGTTATCTCTGCTGCAGAGGATGAGTTCATTAGATTTACCTCTGCTGCAGAGGATAAGTTCATTACAGTTACCTCTTGACAAACGAAGAACGCCGTTACACCTCTGCTGCAGAGGATAAGTTCATTAGAGTTATCTCTGCTGCAGAGGATACGTTCATTACAGTTACCTCTGCTGCAGAGGATAATTTCATTACAGTTACCTCTGCTGCAGAGAATAAGTTCATTAGAGTTACCTCTGCTGCAGAGGATAAGTTCATTACAGTTACCTCTTGACAAACGAAGAACGCTGTTACACCTCTGCTGCAGAGGATAAGTTCATTAGAGTTATCTCTGCTGCAGAGGATAAGTTCATTAGAGTTACCTCTGCTGCAGAGGATAATTTCATTACAGTTACCTCTGCTGCAGAGAATAAGTTCATTACAGTTACCTCTGCTGCAGAGGATAAGTTCATTACAGTTACCAGCCTCAGAAGTTGCAGCCCAAATAAATGCTTCACATAGTTCAAGTAACAGACACATCTCAACATCAACTGTTCAGCGGAGACTGCGTGAATCAGGCCTTCATGGTCAAATTTCTGCAAAGAAACCACAACTAAAAGACACCAATAATAAGAAGAGACTTGCTTCGGCCAAGAAACATGATCAATCGACATTAAACTGGTGGAAATCTGTAATTTGGTCTGATGAGTCCAACTGCTGTGTGTCTTTGTGAGACACAGAGTAGGTAAACGAATGATCTCTGCATGTGTGGTTCCCACCGTGAAGCATGGAGGAGGGGGTGTGATGGTGTGGAGGCAGGGTTGGGTAGGTTACTTTCTAAATGTAATCCGTCTCAGTTACTAGTTACCTGTCCAAAATTGTAATCAGTAATGTAACTTTTGCATAACCCAAACTCAGTAACGTAATCTGATTACATTCCGTTACTTTTAAATGACTTTCCCTTGACTGGGATCCGCACTATGCAGCTGTTGCAAGAGGGCATTTTTGACTGGCTGTCCACTGGTTTCAAAAACAATGGCTGTTCACAACTGATTTATAATCAGCTTAAACATCTTGAATTCAACCATTATTGGGTTCAAATACACACTCAGCCGTCCACAACAACCACAATCCATATGGTGCAAATAGCTAAATGAGATATCAGCAGTGTGATTCACATCAATGCGCTATATAGATACAAATAATGAGTGATATCCATATCACCGTAGACAACACCACTGCTGTCATCCTTACCTCCAAATGTTTATTCAAGTTGGATAATCTTTAATGCCGGCAGCAGTTGCACCATTGGAAGACTTAGTTTGGACTGTAGCCTACAAAAGCCTATTCCTGCTCTTTCCCGCGATCCATCAAACCCATGTGGTGTGTCATCATAACGGTTTTTAACAGGACAATGACCCAACAAACCTCCAGGTTGTGTAGGGGCTATTTGACCAAGAAGGACACTGATGGAGTTCTGTATCAGATGACCTGGCCTCCACAATCACCCAAACTCAACCCAATCGAGATGGTTTGGGATGAGTTGGACCGCAGAGTGAAGGAAAATCAGCCAACAAGTGCCCAGCATATGTGGGAACTCCTTCAAGACAGTTGGAAAAGCATTTCCAGGTGAAGCTGGTTGAGAGAATGCCAAGAGCGTGCAAAGCTGTCATCAAGGCAAAGGGTGGCTATTTTGAAGAATCTCAAATATAACACTTCTTTGGTTACTACATGATTCCATATGTGTTATTTCATAGTTTTGATGTCTTCACTATTATTCTATAGTAAAAATAAAGAAAAACACGTGAATGAGTAGGTGTGTCCAGACTTTTGACTGGTACTGTATTTCAGATTTGCCAGTGTCACAGAGCTTATTTGAATGAATGCGAGAACTGTTTACATTGTGTGTTAGTAGTCTCCTGGTACAATGGACACATTGTATTCTGAGGCCAAACCAGGGTTCTCTTGAGCAATGATGACACTCTGTGATTGATGTGTCTTTTGAAATCACTACATCCTCATGACATGTATTGCACATGCTCTACTGATATAAAGAAAGGGTTGTGGCCATACTGGTGTCTCAGTGGTGTGTGTGTGTGTGTGTGTGTGTGTGTGTGTGTGTGTGTGTGTGTGTGTGTGTGTGTGTGTGTGTGTGTGTGTGTGTGTGTGTGTGTGTGTGTGTGTGTGTGTGTGTGTGTGTGTGTGTGTGTGTGTGTGTGTGTGACAGCCTTAATCAAAGGTTGATGAGAGAACAGACAGATGCTGTAATATACAGCACACTGTGCAATAAAGCTATAAACTATTAACGCCACAGCCTTCGTGTAAAGAGAATATCTGATTCCCCAACACTTCATGTTGCCTGTGGGGAGACAGCCCATTCCTTTGGAGGAGCAACACTTTGGTGTTTCAAAAGGAATGAATGAAAAATATTGTTGCTGAGCAGACACTGCACATCGTAGTTACAACTCAACACGATCTACTCAAACATCTAAAGAAAGAAAACCTCAAGCACCAGAGAGAAAGAAAACAAGCTCCTACTACTTCATGCAGATTGGAGTTTTTCTTCCATCTTGTTCGAGCTCTGCCTCGAGGGCAGAAACATATGTGATTGGTTACGTTTAGGCTAGAAATGTGATTGGTTAAGATTAGGCAAGTAGCCTAATCCAAATTCCCCTCCCTCAGCTCTTTCCCAAAACAAGTGGTGGGGTGAACGTTTTGTTGTTTTTCGAATGCCAAATTGCCCCTTTATGTTTTTTCTTTCTGTAGGCAATTTTTTTAAATAAGGAAAACTCCACAGAGTCTCCATGATAGAGAGACATGTCTTATTCTACACTGACTCGTCGCCGCAGCAACTTCCTCAACGCTAGGGTTCATTAGGAGTCTACAGGGGGCCATTTGTCTTGTGTGGCAGGTTGCCTTTTACACTGGAGTGCTACAGGGAGACAGGGCTGTCCACTCTGAATGTGTTTCATACTGGCACCCTATTCCCTAGTCCCTACTTTTGACCAGGGCTCATAGGGCTCGAAGTCAAGAGTAGTGCACTATATAGGGACTAGGGTGCCGTTTGGGACGTACCCACTGTGTTTGACATCACAGCAGCGTAATGGATGTTATTGGAGGGCTAATGTTTGGCTGGTGTGCATGTGGGGCTCAATGACTCCTTTCACAAACAAGTGGCCAGAGGGAAGGAGACCAGACCAGAGAGTTATCCTAAGCTTGTTTTCAGATTCCCTCAGATTCATATACATGCATGTATGTAGGCACACACACAGCTGCGATGGTATCTTCTAGTAAGAAATGCTATCTAAATGCAATCCATTATTTATCTCATAATCAAACACTAGAATGAGACACACAGCAACGTCACAGTATGTCACCTCCACCACACCTTTTTGACATAAACGTGAACGGGAGCTTCATAGCATCCTCATTCCAATGGCAGCCTGCCTCACTTCACAAGCAGCACAATGTCAATTACTGAGCCATGGAGTTTACAGCAGGGAGAGGAGAGGCCATTTGAGGAGCAGCTTCTTGGCAATATAAACAGTAGCAGTGTCCGTTTGATGTGTTTTATCCACTGCCAGGTGCCTTTGTGCCAGCCAGCAGCCCCAGCCAATTAGATACTATAGCTTTGGGGGGATAATCAGATCCAACGCCCACTGCACACTGTTAAAATGACTCCTTGAGTTGCCAACACCCATTGCACACTGTTAAAATGACTCCTTGAATTTCCAACTTTCCAATTTCCAACTTTCCAATTTCCAACTTTAGTTGCCTCTGAGTTGCCAATGTTTTTATGTCTTTGCGATTAAATGTTTGGTGTGGCGTAATGAATCACAATTCAGTGAAATTGAAGTCTTATTAAAACCCTTTATTTGGCAGGAGTTAATTAGACAAGACCCTCTGGTAATGGTCGTTCATTTTGGAAGTTGTTCTTAGTGTGGGATTTCCAGCAGGGAATGTTCTACGGAAAGTAGGAGTACTTAGCTACCGTCACTGGCACTCAATGTGAATATGTAAAATGGGCTTAGAGTCAGGCTTTATGAATATGGGCTCCAAGTCAGGCTTTTTGAATATTGGCTCCATGTCAGGCTTTATGGATATCAGCTTAAAGTCAGGCGTTATGGAGGTGGGCTTAAAGTCAGGCGTTATGGAGATGGGCTTAAAGTCAGGCTTTATAGAGATGGGCTTAAAGTCAGGCGTTATGGAGGTGGGCTTAAAGTCAGGCTTTGGATGGAGGTGGGCTTAAAGTCAGGCTTTATAGAGATGGGCTTAAAGTCAGGCTTTATGGAGATGGGCTTAAAGTCAGGCTTTATGGAGATGGGCTTAAAGTCAGGCTTTATAGAGATGGGCTTAAAGTCAGGCTTTATGGAGATGGGCTTAAAGTCAGGCTTTATGGAGATGGGCTTAAAGTCAGGCTTTATGGAGATGGGCTTAAAGTCAGGCTTTATGGCAAAGTATAATATCAGGCAGAGAATGTTAAGACTGCTAGGGCAGGGAGGTCTGGCTTAATTTGAGAAGTATTGAACTCAAACCCCTACAAAGATATCATAATGTGCCCTGTCTGGCACCAGGTAATGGTGCTACTTGAGGCCATTTTCAGACGATCAAATATTTTAGGAGAAACACTCCTGCTTTTACCATTACTTGACCACGCACATGAGGCAGACACGGCAGCATAGCGGTTAGATGGCGCTCGCTGGCACAAATTTGAAGTGTATCCCTGATGAGGTCAGCCAGTGGAGACACGGGAGGGTTGTGTCACAATGTGTCACCTCTGTAATTGCATCTCGATCCCCCTGCGGGTGTTGTTTTGGAAATCCTTTCATGGAATAACTGGTTTCTCTTTCCATCTCGTCTGTTAGCCATTGGTTAGTCTGGGTACCAGTCTGTTTTAACATCATGCCACTCATGCCGAAAGTCCTCTATTCTCCTCAAGCTCATTAATGACAATGTTTGCCAAATGGCAGGAATGTTTGGCATGACATGATAGCACAAACTTATCTGGGACCAGGCTAGCCATTGGTGGTCTGGAACACAAAACATTGACTTCACAATCACATGAAGTCTAATGAATTCTAATTATAACTCCAATGTGTATAGCTAGGACAATGAATCGGTTTGTTACCAAGTCCTCTTTTCTATAAACACAGAATGGGCATCAGTTACTGAATACTATATACTGTTGTCTGGAAAGTTGGGGTAACTGTCTATAAAAAGCCTTCATGGAGCTCTCTGCACAGTCGACTATAACATCAGACTATAGCATCAGATACATGGAAGCGGAGTCCAAAATGCCAGTCTATTCCATATGTGATGCACTACTTTTGACCAGGGCCTATAGGGCTTTGGTTAAAAGTAGTGGACTATATAGGGAATAGGGTGACATTTAGTACGCTAGCAGAGGCAGTAGGGTTTGTATGAAGTCGTACAGACATTGACCAGATGGTCTAACTCTCTGTCAACTGGCAGTCAGTATTCTAATTATTATGCATATGGAGAGAGACTCGTCTTTGAATACATCTCTGTGGCTGACAGCCTGAGGCAAGGCCACACGATGCCATGTCCAACACAGCAACATGGAGACATGGAGCACAAAGGGGCCCAAACACGTACACACACGCATGCACACACACGCACACAAACACACACACACATGTACAGATACACACACACACAAGCCCCCCCGCCCCACACACACAAATCAAATCTTTATGGATCTTTATGTATGTAGTACATTTCAGACATGGATGAAATGCAAAGCACTTCACAGGATTTAAAAAAATAAAAACAATGAAAATAAAACTAAATATTTCATACACAACAAACATAAGAGGATAAAAAACTAAAGAACAACAATGAAAACTGAAAGACTAAAAAGCACCCGAAGGAAAAGCAAAGTTAAAAAAGGTGTGTTTTAAGATCTCTTTTAAATACCGTGTCCACAGTTTCAGCCCTCCTCAGGCTCTCTGGCAGGTTTTTCCAGAGGCTGGGGGCATAATAACTAAAGACTGCCTCTCCATGCCTCTTAGTCCACACACACACACACACACAAAAAAGCCATGTTAACAAACAGATCACTGACCATTTCAAATCCCACCGCACCTTCTCTGCTGTGCAATCCGGTTTCCGAGCTGGTCACAGGTGCACCTCAGCCACGCTCAAAGTACTAAACGATATCATAACCGCCATCGATAAAAGACAGTACTGTGCAGCTGTCTTCATCAACCTGGCCAAGGTTTTCGACTCTGTCAATCAACGTATTCTTATCGGCAGACTCAAACAACCTTGGTTTCTCAAATGACTGCCTCGCCTGGTTCACCAACTACTTCTCAGATAGAGCAGTGTGTCAAATCGGAGGGCCTGTTGTCCCGGACCTTTGGCAGTCTCTATGGGGGTACTACAGGGTTCAAATCTCGGGCCGACTCTTTTCTCTGTATATGTCACTGATGTCGCTCTTGCTGCGGGTGATTCCCTGATCCACCTCTACGCAGACGACACCATTCTGTATACATCTGGCCCTTCTTGGACACTGTGTTAACAAACCTCCAAACAAGCTTCAATGCCATACAACACTCCTTCCGTGGCCTCCAACTGCTCTTAAATGCTAGCAAAACTAATTGCATGCTCTTCAACCGATCCCTGCCAGCACCCGCCCGACTGGCATCACTACTCCGGACGGTTCTGAACTAGAATATGTGGACAACTACAAATACCTAGGTGTCTGGCTAGACTGTAAACTCTGCTTACAGACTCATATTAAGCATCTTCAATCCAAAATTAAATCTAGAATCGGCTTCCTATTTCGCAACAAAGCCTCCTTCACTCACGCTGCCAAACGTACCCTCATAAAACTGACTATCTTACCGGTCTTCAACTTCGGCGATGTCATTTACAAAATAGCCTCCAACACTCTACTCAGCAAACTGGATGCAGTCTATCACAGTGCCATCTGTTTTGTCACCAAAGCCCCATATTCCACCCACCACTGCAACCTGTATGCGCTCGTCGGCTGGTCCTTGCTACATATTCGTCCCCAAACCCACTGGCTCCAGGCCATCTATAAATAAGTATTTGCTAGGTAAAACTCCACCTTATCTCAGCTCACTGGTCACCATAGCAACACCCACCCATAGCACATGCTCCAGCAGGTATATCTCTGTCACGGCCTGACCATAGAGTGCCCTCGGTTCTCTATGGTGTTTAGGTCAGAGCGTGACTTGGGGGGTGTTCTAGTCATTGTATTTCTATGTTGGTGGTTTTGTATGGTTCCCAATTAGAGGCAGCTGGTAATCGTTGCCTCTAATTGGGGATCATATTTAGGTAGCCATTTTTCCCACCTGTGTTTGTGAGATATTGTTTTGTGTTTGGCCACTCTACCATAAAGGCCTGATTGGTGGAGTGCTGCAGAGATGGTTGTCCTTCTGGAAGGTTCTCCCATCTCCACAGAGGAACTCCAGAGCTCTGTCAGAGTGACTGTCAGGTTCTTGGTAACCTCCCTGACGAAGGCCAGCTCTAGGGCGGCCAGCTCGAGGAAAAGTCTTGGAGGTTCCAAACGTTTTCCATTTAAGATTGATGGAGGCCACTGTGTTTTTGGGGACCTTGAATGCTGCATAAATGTTTTAGTACTCTTCCCCAGATCTGTACCTCGACACAATCCGGTCTCGGAACTCTATGGACAATTCCTTCGACCTCATGGCTTGGGTTTTGCTCTGACATGCACTGTCAACTATGGGACCTTATATAGACAGGTATAGACTCCAATTCGCTTACCGCCCCAATAGGTCCACAGGCAACGCAATCACAATCACACTGCCCTAACGCATCTGGACAAGAGGAATACCTAAGAATGCTGTTCATTGACTACAGCTCAGCATTTAACACCATAGTACCCTCCAAACTCGTCATTAAGCTCGAAACACTGGGTCCTGACCCCGCCCTGTGCAACTGGGTCCTGGACTTCACAACATCTCTACCCCGCTGATCCTCAACACTGGGGCCCCACAAGAGTGTGTTCTCAGCCCTCTCTTGTACTCCCTGTTCACCCATGACTGCGTGGCCATGCACGCCTCCAACTCAATCATCAAGTTTGCAGACGACACTACAGTGGTAGGCTTGATTACCAAGAACGATGAGATGGCCTACAGGGAGGAGGGGAGGGCCCCGGAGTGTGCTGTCAGGAAAATAACCTCACAGTCAATGTCAACAAAACAAAGGAGATAATTTTGGACTTCAGGAAACAGCAGAGGGAACAGCCCCCTATCCACATCGACGGGACAGTAGTGGAGAAGGTGGAAAGTTTTAAGTTCCTCTGTGTACACATCACGGACAAACTGAAATGGTCCACCCACACAGACAGCGTGGTGAAGAAGGCGCAACAGCGCGGCTCTTCAACCTCAGGAGGCTGAAGAACTTCAGCTTGTCACCAAAAGCACTCACAAACTTTTACAGATGCACAATCGAGAGCATCCTGTTGGGCTGTATCACCACCTGGTAAGGCAACTACTCTGACCCACAACCGTAAGGCTCTCCAGAGGGTAGTGAGGTCTGCACAACGCATCATCGGGGGCAAACTACCTGCTCTTCAGGACACCTACACCACCCGATGTCACAGGAAGGCCAAAAAGATCATCAAGGACAGTAACCACCTGAGCCACTGCCTGTTCCCCCCGCTATCATCCAGAAGGCGAGGTCAGTACAGGTGCATCAAAGCTGGGACCGAGAGACTGAAAAACAGCTTCTATCTCAAGGCCATCAGACTGTTAAACAGCCATCACTAACATTGAGTGGCTGCTGCCAACATACTGACCCAACTCTAGCCACTTTAATAATGGAAAAATGTATGTAATAAATGTATCACTAGTCACTTTAAACTATGCCACTTTATATAATGTTTACATACCCTACACTGCTCATCTCATATGTACATCTTGCCTATGCCGCTCGGCCATCACTCATCCATGTATTTTTATGTATATATTCTTATTAATTCCTTTACACTTGTGTGTATAAGGTAGTTGTTGTGAAATTGTTAGATTACTTGTTAGATATTACTGAGTGGTCGGAACTTGAAGCACAAGCATTTCGCTACACTCGCATTAACATCTGCTAACCATGTGTATGTGACAAATAACATTTGATTTGATTTATGTGCCTTTCCAAATCATGTCCAATCAACTGAATTCACCACAGGTGGACTCCAATCAAGTTGGAGAAACATCTCAAGGATGATCAATGGAAACAGGATGAACCTGAGCTCAATTTCGAGTCTCATAGCAAAGGGTCTGAATAGTTATGTCAATAAGGTATTACTGTTCTTTATCTTTAATACATTTGCAAACATTTCTAAAAACCTGTTTTCGATTTGTAATTATGGGATATTGTGTGTAGATTGCTGAGGACTTTAAAAAAAATCAGTTTTAGAATAAGGCTGTACCGTACCAAAAAGAGGAAAAAGTCACTTTTTGAAGGCATTGTATATTGCTTTTTGTATACAATGAATATACTGCGCTAGGTTGCATGCCTGTCTCTTTGCTTTCATCAACATGTTGTATTTGCAGGCCAAGGGTTGTTCCAGACTAAAACTGCACTGCTTATACTGAATACTAAGGCTAAATAGGTTAGAATTCTTCTCATAGGGACTGTGAATTCATATGTGCTGCATGAACCAGTATCCCAAACAAGGATTTTAACGGTTCACATTACTGTACTGATGAAAATCTCTAGCTTCTCTAGTTGGAAGTCAACATAGCCATCCCCAAAGACCTGTTACACTAGGTAGCGCTGGAGAGGTATTGCTGGATATCCAACATGATTTACAGTCTTTGCTCAGCGAATTTGGACGTGTGGGTTTTGGAAATTGAAAAATGGCCGCCACGGCTCTTTGCACTTCCCTTTCCCCCAGCTCTCAATCAAACACGCTCCGGCTATAAGCTCTCTTCCAGGGGAAACCATTATACAAACTAAAAAAGTCATTAGAAATTTCACAATTTCACGCGCCGATGCAGGCGACATGTGTATGGAAGCCTGGCGGTGAACAGAGGGTGGGTGAGAGCAGGGGTCCGTGAAGGAACTGACGTCGCCTGCATAAAGGGACTGTGGGTCCGGGGAACAGCCCCAGTGTAACACCTCTCTGCAACGCGCCTCCCATCCCCAGCAGAAATGCAAATTGAAAGGGATGTCAGAGCATCAGGAGAAGGGAATAAAGAAGATAAGAGAGGCATGAATGAGATTTGGGCTTTGCCCGAGTTTAATGTGCGGACATCAAAAGAGGTTATAATTCAACCGAGAGTGGCGGGATGTCTGGGGAAAGGGGCCGATGAACCGAGCCATAGCATATTAATTGCCACAGAGTTCGACAAAGACAGTACAGAGATATGAATGGCTGGTAATCCAGTCGATTTTAATTGATTTCATTTTCACTATATAATATCTTCACCCCTGGTCTGTCTGTTGTACATTTAGATATGTGTCTTTTTTGTTGTGAAGCGGGTTGAAATGTTTGAAAATAACTGTGTACAAATTACTACTATAATTATCATCATTATCCTCATAGCAAATGACCAGACAACACAAAGATTTCCAATGTATTTATTGTATATGGGAAATAAATAATGATGTCTGAGATACTGATGCATGGAGATCACTGAAATTATAGTCAATTACAGTGAATCAAGAGCACTGCATATACTGTACACTGGCCCCCATTCTGTTATATAAAGGCACTCAACACTCCTCCAGCATCATGGGATTCAGTCAGTCTACTTGCTCTGCATGAGCAAAGAGAAGTTGCATATCATAAATCACAAAATGTGAGGACAAAAATGTGTTTATTGTAATATTTCGGTTCATCATTGAGCTACCGTATTTCTGCTGTCATTGGCTGCTCTGTTCATCAAGTGTGGTAAGAAAATGTCAATTCATTGGGTCATATTTTCCAAAGTACTGTAGTGTCTCTGACTGAGCCAAACAGTATTTCATTGGCTCTGTTTAATTATCACCAGGGGCTAAAGTCTTACCCATGATGTGCTTATGATTATTGCCATTTATCCAAGAAAACACACGACTTTGGCTCAGATTATCAAACAGATCTGTGATATCCAAAGGGCGAAACAAAAAGAAGGGAAAAAACGAGTGACTTTCAAGTGAATTATTAGTTAATTATGTTCCTTTTCAGTTATTAATATAGCATTTGTTCCCTATGCAGGAAAAAAGTGAATCTTAGACTTGTTAACAATTACTGTAGATCACGTCTGCAGCACCCGTTCTGTGTATATGCCAACAGAGGCCTTAAATCTGTTCTGTAGATTGCTAAGCTCTCTGTACCTCGAGGCCATTTTCAACAAGGGCCTATTGAGTGTGTGCAGTGTTATTATCCAGTAGTGTTGAACTCACACAGTCCTTGGGGTCACAAATGCCAGAGTCTGACGTCAAAACCGGCATAGTGCCCGATTATAGCACCTAGAGGTATAAGAGATCAAACTAGTTATTTGAAAAACTATGTTGCTGAAAGGGGACAGAGCACCCTCGTGTCCACACAGGATCACCATCGCTGTGACACCCACAACACCCCCCCCTAGGCCTACAGTATGACCTCTGCGCTCAGCGAAGGGGGGGATCTATTGTACATCGCTCAGTGAATCTGATGGATCGCTTTCCAGCTTAACGCCAAACCTTCCGGTTTTCAGGCCGTCACCGGCAAGATTTCATAAGACGGGCCAACCTGTACACTGGGACCATGAAACTGACATCCGCAACCAGTTGCTCATAAAAGCAGACACTTCCACCCCTGAAAGAGAATTATATCCGTGTCAGAGCAGCTTGGATACAAACTGCCGTACAAAGAGCCTCTTATTGCCGTTGAACGCCCGGCTGTGGCAGCTGTGGTGGCAAATGGAGGCTTGGTGGCTGGATGGAGTGCGGTGTCATCGTACTCTAGCAGGGTCTGGAAAGGTAGACCAGCAGCAGCCATCTGTTCAAATGATTACTAGCCTGCCCGAGGACAACCACTAAATCATGGACATTTGAGAGGGAATATGTGACTCTGTACCCTTTGTTCCCTACCTCAGGAATAATGGCCCTGTATCACACACCTATGGAGAGCAGCAATGGGCTTGACCTTGCTGCTGACTGCAGTATGACCACTATACAGACAGTTTTGGCCCCTTTGTAGTTTAGTGCTTCCTGCTTGCCAAATGAATCGGGGGTCTATTACATTACAGAACATTTATATAGAAATGTATGGTGTGGAATAGATAGGGAATCATGTCAGCACTATTCATTCTATTTCTGTCTCCAGCAGCATTTCCTGCTGAATATACTGCAGGTTTGGAAGGTTATTCCAAACACAAACAGAAGGAAAACAATTAATTGTGGTGTCTGGGGACTATGTAAACAACCCAGTTCACACCAGCTCAATTATTTATCGCCATTAAACGCTGCAGATCTCAATCTGAGGCAACTGAGGATCCTGCAGACCCCGAACAATTACAAATGAAAGATCCTGTTTGGTGTTGAAATGCTAATTCATTAGCCACAAGCTAACACTTCCTAATTGGGAACAGCAGTGAAGTTATCAACACAAACAACAGATTGGATGCATGTAACTCTCTATGGAGAAAAAAGATTGAAAAGATACCCGTTCAGAGAATTTGTGTTTGCAGATGCAGCTGGTGCCGTGTGGATGTGGATTAAAAATGCTAATGTAAAAATGTGCAGAGACAAGCGAAGCCGGGATTAGGATTAGGTTGAGTGTGTGTGTGTGTGTGTGTGGGGGGATTGTGATTGTGAGGTATATAACCAGCCATGCAGTTGGGGGTATGTAGAGGTGATCATTCACGCGCACACACACACTAGCATGTGAGAACAAGTGAGCGTACAGACACACACACATTCTACATCTGTGACTCCATCTGTCACATACACAGGAAGAATCTTCAAGGCTACAGCCCTGTGTACCAACATCACTACGGTGAACAGCAAGCGTCAATTCTCACTTTTTCACTAATCGTCTGGGACATATAATGACATTCCTCATTTGAAAATGTAACCTCTGGGGCATCAACAGGAAATCATGAACTGGAGCAGTTTTATATTCGTAGCTCACCTTGCCATGTCGGCATCCCAAACGACACCCTATTCCCTACATAGTGCACTACTTTTGTTTAGAGCCCATTGGCTGTGTCAAAAGAAGTGCACTATATACGGAAAAGGGTTCCATTTGGGAGGCAGCCCATACCAGTCAGAGCATTCTTAATTGCCCAGCAATGAAATAATTAAAGCCAGCTAAATAAAATATTAAAGTGGGCAGAAGATAAATTATGCAAGAAATGGATGACCTCACAGATTCTGACATGAGACAAATGATCAGATGACTTTATCAGACATTACACCTCTGTGTAAATGAGTGTGGACCCTCAACATTACACCTCTGTGTAAATGAGTGTGGACCCTCGACATTACACCTCTGTAAATGAGTGTGGACCCTCAACATTACACCTCTGTGTAAATGAGTGTGGACCCTCGACATTACA